>NC_139034.1:69614089-69910889 GCF_964662115.1 Mustela nivalis
ACTCTCCATATTTTTGAGGGAGAATAGCTTGAATTTAGGAAGTACTAGAAATAAACAACTAGAGCACTTCACCCACATGAAGAAAGGAGCATGAACATGGGCAAATGAAGCCTAACTACATCGACAGACTCAGGGCATAAGATGGACATCCTGTGACTTGAACAGATATGGCTCTAGCTCAAGTTCCTTGATTTACCCTTCCCTGAGCCACTGTTTGGCCTGAAATCTGAGCCTACCCACAGAACTACTTTTCTTTCTGTTTATACCATATTAACTAAATAAAGGGTCTGCTATTCATTCATTATTTTCTCATTCATTTACACACTATTTATTTATAAATATGTGTTGAACAACTTCTTCCAGTCAGGCATTGGTTGACACACCAGGAACTTATAAATGAATTAAATGCCATACTTGCTTTCAAGAAGCTTATTATTTAATGAGGTATTCAGAGAAATAAACAAACTATTACAATATAGTATGATGTATTTAAGTACATGTTTTTGGGAAAACACAGAGGAAAATTACTTAATCCAACATTCAGTATAGCAATGTTATTTGGAGAGGATGAAGCTTAACTTGTCTTGAGAATAAATGATCAATTTTCTCCTTGAAAGGAGAAGAGAATGCAACCTTTGAAACACCTAAAAAATCAAAGAATGTACTTATATTAGGGAACTCTCAGATGTGCACTGAGACTAGATAATGGTCTGCTAGTTATCAAAGTATGGAAACTGGTAAAATACTAGGCTAAAAAATGATCAAGAATTCAAAAATGCCATATATACCACACAAGTTAGTTTTCAGACTAACTCAACACAAGGGAGAGGTAGGTAAGGAAGGGTTTTTAGAAAGGTTGCTGGGACTGATGTGAGAAAGATCAACTGAAGAGGAATAGGTTCGAGAAGCAGAGCAAAGAGTATATAGTTACCATCTTAAAATGGCATTTAGGGCAGATGCCAGTACACGAAAGATAGAGAGGTAGGTGACTGATAGATGGATGATTGACAGATGGACAGACGCGGCTTATACAGAGAATCATTCCTCTGTGGTAAGAAAAACAAGGTCCCATTTCCTTAATTTCCATAACCAAGATATAAATACTTGAGCCTAAGACAAGCTACTTGTCAAAAATAATTTCAACAACACTTTATTTGGGAGAGGTTTCAAAGATATAGCCTCATATATGTGTTGGTGGCGGGAGGGGGGGCAAAAAACCTTTCAGGTTATTATCAGGCTCTCTCATTGTCCACCAACCTGATGTTTTTGTTGTTAGCCAACAGCCTAATCCCAGCCACCTCATCTCTGTAACTACCGCTTCTGTTTGCCAGAAACCAGAGGGGACACTGCCCTCTTCTGTACTTCTCAGTACGATCAGAAGTCTCTCCTAATTCTCCAAAGCACAAACTGATAACGGCATATAAATTGAATGAGTATTTTCTCAGAGTCCAACAATAATGAGGCACAGTGCAATAAGGACCAGTAGTTCAAGGTCAGTTTGCATAAGAATTGCCTGGAGAGCTCGTTAAAAAAAACATGTCCAGACCCTTCTCCCAGGAATTTTGGTTCAGTGGGGCTGGAGTGGACTCCAGTGTACTGCATTTCTAATAAGCTTCCTGGTAATAATGATAATTCTAGTCTACAGACCTCACTGTGAATAACAGAGATCTATAGAACTGCCCAAACTAAGCCATAACCTCATGTCTCTTAAAAGATCTTGTTCTCTCATTTTTATCTGCCTTTAAATTGTACAGGAGTTGCTGATCCCATTTCTAAATGTAACTGACCCTATTTCTGAGAAATCTTAAAGGAAAAAAAGAGCAATCCCTGGTCTTGAGAGGTTTCCTCTGATTTTATGTAAAGAATATGTCCTTCGATTCCTCACATACTGTCCCAGATTATCCCTTTCCAAAGATAAATTCTAATAGAATATTTAGTTTCCTTTAGGAAACCTTCTTAAAGACGTGGTCTGCTGTCATCAGGACACTCTTTATCCCATTTATTTAAGTATTTGTTAATACCTGTATAGAACTTACTATGTACTTCCAAACACTATACAAAGATGGATTCATTTAACCTTTATAAATTTATTATAAATTATAAAATGCTACTGACCCTCTATACAAATACAGAAACTGAAATAGAAAGGGTTTAAGTCAATTTCTCATCCTCACCATGGCTAATGACAGAGAATGTGGTCTGGTTCTAGACTCTATCCTCCTAGCTATTATTCTCTGTTTTCTCTCCATGTTTCTCTACAGCCATTAAACATCTGTATTATTTGTCCTAGAAGACACTGAAGCTTGTGCAGAAGGCGGAGAGGCAATGGCACGGGGAACAGGGACCAAGGTGTAGAACGAGAGGTAAGCCCACAAGTGCAAGTTGCGTTTCTCCTGTATTTCTGGCATTATGAACATAGAGCTTGTCTTTAAAGGGACCATTGTGACATAGGGGATAGAAAAGAAGGTTGATCTCAACTTCAGTCAAATTAACACAAGCAAAAGTCAGAGAATGAAGTATGAACCACCTCTAGAAAAAAATAAGAAAGACCTTGGGGGCTGGATCTCAATCATAAAAAGAGGAAATAACAGCACAGAACAGAATAAACAGAAAGGAATTTTGATAGAGATTTACATGAATCTGTACATTGTTTTGGGTAATATGGGCATTTTTTAAAAATATATTATTTATTTATTTATTTCACACACACACATACACACATGCACACATGCATACACACGCACACATACACAGAGCACACAAGCAGGGGAATGGCAGGCAGAGGAAGAGGGAGAAGCAGGCCCCTTACTGAGCAGGGAGCCCCATGTGGGGCTTGATCCCAGGACCTTAGATCATGACTTGAGCCAAAGGCAGAGACTTAATCGACTGAGCCACCCAGACACCTATTTGGACATTTTAATGATATTAATTTTTCCTATCTGTAGGCATGGAATATCTTTCCATTTATTTGTGTCTTCAATTTCTTTCCTTGATGTCCTGTAGGTTTCAACTATAAAGGTCTTTCACCTCCTTGGCTAAATTTATTCTTAGATATTTTGTTCTTTTTGGTGCAATTTTAAATAGGATGATTTTCTTGATTTCTCTTTCTGATAGTTCAGTATTAGTGTGTAAAAACAATAGATTTTTGTGTATTGCTTTTATATCCTGCAACTTTGCTGGATTAATTGACAAATCCTAACAGTTTTTTGATGGAGTCTTTAGGGATTTCTATGTATAATAGCATGTCATCTGTAAATAGTGACAATTTTACTTCTTTCCAATTTGGATGCCTTTTATTTTGTTTTCTTTCCTAATTTCTTGGACTAGGACTCCAATACTATGTTAAATAAAAGTGGCCAGAGTGGACATCCTGGCCGCGTTCCTCACCCTAGAGGAAAAGCAATTTTGGCTTTTCACCTTTGAGTACAATTTTAGTTATGAGATTTTCATATTAAGCTTTTTATTATGCTGAGGTATAAATTTCTTGAATTTGTTTAGAAATTTACCTTCTAACAATGTATTTCTAAGGACTTATACTTCAGAGATTGTTCTTATTTTATGAATTTTACTATAACAGTTTTTTTTGGTTAATGTTTCTATGTAATATATTTTTTCCAATTTTTACTTATAGTCAATATGTATCTTTTTGTCAGAGATGAATATATATATAGTTGGAAGTATATATTCAGTCTAAAAATGTCTTTTTATAGAGAATTTACATCATTTTTTTAAAGTACTGGTATACAAGTATCCATCGGTATCTCAATGCATTAACTACTTAGTTTAAGTAATAAATTGAGACAGCTGAGAGGGTGACAATGAAGATGGCAGGAGAGATCTTAAAAGTTCATCTGACTTTTTTTTTTTTTTTTTTTTTTTTTAGTTCTGAGATTTCATAGTCAGACTTTGAATAAGGGCTCAGATGATGAAAAATCAGCGTATTTGGTTTCAACTACTTTTTTACTAACTGATTTCTTTTGGTTTAACAGTTTGATATTTCTATCTCCTTTGTATTTTTTTGGATTCATATTTTTTGTTGTTGTAGAGTTCCTTATGGTATTAATACTAAATTTTTGTTCGTAGTCTGTATCAGGTGGAGGGTTTTCCTTCTATCCTTAGGTTTCTGAGGGTTGCTTTGTATTTTTTTTCTAATTATGAATGGGTTTTGAATTTTGTTAAATACTTTTCCTGTTCCTTTGAGAAATTGGTATCATATACATTTTTTCTCTTTTATTTACTAAGTGATAAATTATACTGAAGAATTCTCAAATGAAGAAAACAATCTTTGCATCTAAGAGATAAACCTACTTGGAAAGTAGCATCATATTTTCTATATAAAGCTGGAATTAATGTGTTATATCTTACCATTTTTGTGTGGTTCTACATCAGGGTTGTGTTGGCCTAATAAAGTAAGTCAAGCATTGCTCTCTTTATCTCTGTTTTTCTAAAATTTTATATATTATTTCTTTCTTCGCTGTTTTCTAAAACTCACCAGTGAACCTGGAGTTTTCTTTGAAAAGTTGTTTTTAATTCAATTCAATTCAATTCTTCAGTCAATATAGTGGTATTCAATTTTTCAATTTCTTTAATTCAATTTCTTCAATCAATAGAGTGGTATTCAGATTTTCTAATTCCTCATGGTCTTAGCTTCAGTTGTCTTTTCTTCTTCCTTGGTCAGTCTAGTTAAAATTTGTCAGTTTAATTGTACCTTTCAAAAACTAACTTTTCATCGCTCTGTGTGTTTTTGTGTGTGTCTATTTTAAATTCTTTTTGTTTGTTTTCCAGTTTATTTATTTCTGCTTCTGTAATTATTGCCTACTTTCTGCTGAGTTTAGTTTAATATGCTTATTTTTCTCTAATTTCTTAAGGAACTCTAGGACATTATCTTAAGCCCTTTGTCTTTTGCAATATAAGCATTTATAGCTATAACTTATTTTAAACATTTTTTAGCTATATCCTACAAATTTTGACCTTTTGCTTTTAATTTCTGTTTAAAATATTTTCTAATTTTATTTGTAGTTTTCTCATTTTTTGTTGTTTCATTTTGAATTATTTGAAGATTTTTTTTAGACACCTTCTGCTTATAGATTTCTAATTCAATTCCAGTGTGGTCAGAGCATACACTATTCATATTTCCAAATGTTGAGATGCATTGAGCCTCTTTGTTTTATGACCCCATCATATGGCCTATTTAGTACACTTAAAACTTAGCACAATGCACTTGAAAATTATGTGCATTTTGCTCTTCCTGAGTGCAATGTAGTATTATTTATATCTTCAATATCTTACTGATTTTCTGTCTACTTGTTCTATTTCCTGCTGGGAGGACAGTAGTGATATTTCCAACTATAATTGTGAGTTTATCTAGTGTCCCTCATTTCTGTCTCTTTATTATTATTATTATTTATTTGACAGAGAGAGATCACAAGTAGGCAGAGAGGCAGGCAGAGAGAGAGGGGGACGCAGGCTCCCTGCTGAGCAGAGAGCTTCATGCAGGGCTGGATCCCGGACCCTGAGATCATGACCCGAGCTAAAAGCAGAGGCTTAACCCACTGAACCACCTAGACACCCCTTCTGTCTGTTTTGCTTCGTATATTTTGAAGCAACATCCACGATCATGTTCATATCATTTGTTTAATTACTGTAATTATTTTCTTACAGACTTTCTTAAGATTTTTTTTTTTCCATTTATTTGAGAGAGATAGAGAGCACAAAGAGAGGGGAGCAGCAGAGGGAGAGGGAAAAGCAGGCTCCCTATTGAGCAAGGAGCCCAGTGCAGGTCTTGATCTCAGGAACCCAGGATCTTGAACTGACCTGAAGTCAGAAGCTTAACCAACTGAGCCACCCAGGCACCCTATTTTCTTATAGTTTTAATAATTGTTCTGGTCAATAGAATACTGGCCTCTCAAAGATACCCATGCCCTCATCCCTAAAACCTATGAATATTTTAATTTACAGGGAAGAAAGGTATTTTGTGGATGTGATTAAGGTTAAGGACCTAGATATGAGGAAATTAGCCTGGATTATGCTGATGGGCCCAGTAAAATCGCCTGAGTCCTCACTTTGAGAAATTTCCCTGCTGGTCGGAAAGCTGCAAATATGGAAGAAGTGAAAGAGTAATTGTAATGGTGGTCTGAGAAGGACTCACCTTTGGGCCTCAAGAATGTAGGAGGAGAGGGGCATCTGGGTGGCTCAGTGGGTTAAAGCCTCTGCCTTCAGCTCGGGTCATGATCCCAGGGTCCCGGGATGGAGCCCCCCATAGGGCTCTCTGCTCAGCAGGGAGCCTGCTTCCTTCTCTCTCTCTCTCTCTGCCTGCCTCTCTGCCTACTTGTGATCTCTATCAAATAAATAAATAAAATCTTAAAAAAAAAAGATTTAAAAAAAAAAAAAAAGAATGTAAGAGGAGAGTGTGAGCCAAGGAATGTGGTGGTCTCTAGAAACTAGGAAAGACCCTCAGTTGTCAGCAAGAACATGGGAACTTCTACTCTACAACCACAAAAAACTAAATTCTGCCAATAACCTAAATGACTAGGAAATGAATTCTCCCTTAGAACTGCAGAAAAGAATGCAGTCTTGTTGACACCTTGACATTAATGCAGCGATACCACCCCAGCCTCCTAGATTAGACATGTAATACAATAAATGTGTGTTGTTTTGGAGTTTTCAATTTGTTATGGGGACAATAGAAAAGGAATACATCCTGAATTTAAAATACACATTTTTACCTTATTACAAATGATATTATAACACTTCATATATAACAAGACCTTCTATTTGTGTTCTTGCCATGCTTTGTCCTATTTTGTCATATATTGTACTTCAACATACTCAAACCTATGACACATTCTAATATTTCATTCTTGTTCAATCTATTTTCTCATTCTTAACTTACTTTTCATATTCCCAAATGTCTAATTCAAGTTCACTTTTCTTTTCCATTTCAGGATTTATCTAATATGTTCTTGAGCTCTTGCGGTGAGTTTATAATTTCAAGTATCTTTTTCCTTTTAGTCTAGAACTCCTACTTGGTTCTTTTAAAATATAATTTCCACTTTTTTGTGATATTCTCTTTCTTTCTTTGTCTTTATATTATCGAACACATTTAATAGAGGTTAGAAGAGTGAAAGTCCCGGTCATTTCATTCCATTGCCTCCGTCACTTCTTAGTTTTTCCTATAAACTCATTTGCTCCCTTGTTTATTGTCTTGGGTTTTACATCTTTGCATTGTCAATAATTTATGACTGAATGGTGGACATTAGGAACATTACTCTGTTGAATGTTTAGACTTTATTGTCTTCCTTAATAGAGTGTTTGATTTTGTTCCAGCAGACAGTTAAAGCCTTATGGACCATATTTTATAGGATATTGAAACTTTTCCATACATGTCTTGAGCATCTTATAAGCCTAGATTAGTACTGCCCCTAAAACACAGCTTGCCTTTAAATTTACTGAATGCCCAGCTTGTTCAATAATGTTTCTCATATGTGACTTTTGGACCCATTGGTCCTATGCCAGCTCCTGTAGTTTTGTTGTTGTTGTTTTGTTTTGTTTTTTGCTCTCATGCTCTAGTATTTGTTCCCTTCCCCGTAGTTGTTTTTGTCTGGTCTCATGGCATTTCTCGTAGAGCATGTTCAGTTTAATAGTTGGCTAAAGACTGGAAGGAACTCACATGCAGATTTCTGCAGGTTCCTTGCTACATAGTTCCCTCTTCTCTTAAACCCAGCCCACCACACAAATTCTCATCACTTTACTACTTCAAATGTCAATCTTTGTTTCCGTAACTCAATGAAACCCTGTCTTTGGGCTTCTTCTCTCTGCATTGCTGCCAGGAGAGCTTCCTGTAAGAAAACTGAGGCAGTGATGGATCTTGCATTGCCTGTTTCCATTTGCTCTCAGGGATCGTAATTTTCTGCTTCTTGTTCTTCAGATTTGAAAATAGTTATTCTGTTTGATTTTCCAGTTTTTACAGTATGCATAGCCAATTATCCTGCAATGGTTAGAAATGAATATCATCGCACACACACTACAGAAAATTAAGTTTATTATACAGTGGACATTGACTTAGATCTACCCAAATTTGTTAAATGTTTCATAGCTATTTGTCATTTCCTGTATCTCTGATATTCCATTTTGGATACATTTCTCTTTGACTTAAAGAATAACCTTTAGTGTTTCCTTTATTATGGTTCTATTGGCAACAGAATCTCTCAGCTTTTGTTATCCTGATGATGTCTTTATTTCATCTCCATTTTTGAATGTTGGCTTTCACAAAAGAGGAAAAATGAGGCTATGAATTAAATGAATGGTTATTTTTCAAGTTACAGGATTAAACACAAGTTTAATTTTATTGATAAAATGGCCTTCCAGGGATTATATAAAAGGTCGTTTAAGGGCAATCTATGCCTTCACCAAACATTTTGAAGGCTTATTTTTTTTTATTTTCTTTCTGTGAGCAGCCAATTTACACATAAAGCTTAATAGTATTTATTTCTACATTGTATTGCAGCAGTCATTTGGTCTTGTATCATGCAAATAAGTTGTGCTAATTTACTTTTCAATTTTAGTTATTTTCCAATATTTTTCCAACAAAATTTTTAAGCATATAGAATTTGAAATTTGAGTACAATGAATAATGATATATTCCCTAAATAGGTTCAGCTGATTTAACAATTTTTGCTCTCTTTACATTATGTTTAATAAATCAACTATATATAATTGTATATTTAAGTTTTTTTAAAAAATTTATTGGTGTTGCAAAATCATGTGAAAGTAAGATATAGATATCATGATAGTTCACTGCTAAATACCTAGAAATGGTTATGCCAAAAGTAAACTATTTTGAATAACCACATTACTATTTTTGTTCATCTATCCATTTATGTTCTCCTTATATCATATAATAATATAATTATCTGATATAATATAATTATCTGGTACCTAGTTCCTTTAGAAAATTTTCTAATTTTTATAAGAATAACATCAGTATTATGAATCATTGTAGGTTCATGCTTTACAATTATTTTACTTCTTGTGTATCTTTTAGTGTAGAAGGGTTGGGCTCTCTCATTTATTTTTTCTAATGGCAATACTTTGAGTATTCCAGGTGAGCTGTCTTCTGTGTTCTGTGTGTATCTGATTACTTTATTTTAAAAACATGTGACTTATTCATCATAACCTCTATATTTTCTCTAATATAGACTTTAGAGATTAGAGGCTTGATTAGATTAAAATGTAGTTAAACACTTCGGAGTAAGAATATTTCACAGGTGATATTCAAACTTCATATTGCATGATTTGTCTACTGTTAAGTAGTGTGCTGGATTAAAATTTCCACTAATCTTTTGTGATCCTCCTATCAGTGCAGATAGATCTGGGCAGATATTGTAACTACTTTAAATAATATTATACTGTCTAAAGATTTAGTGTTAGTTTCTCTTCCCAAGCCTTAAGAGACTGGAAACTTCAAATTCTTCTGTCTGTGACAGCTGACATGTAAGAAATGTGTCCACCCCGAGGCCACCAGACAGTGAGAAGCTTAAAAACCATAAGGAGAAGCCCAGGATTAAGAGACACTATGTGAAGAGAGAAAGAATGGTGGGGACAGGGAAGGAAAGAGAAGAAGAGGGAAAGTCAAAGGAACACCAAAGTGTTAAACATGTCACTAGGGAGACCATCTTAGAAGAGAATCATTGTCATGGATTGGACAGTATCGCCCCAAGATTCATGCATACGTGGAATTCCAGAATGTGACCTTTATAGAGTCTGAAGATATAATTAGTTAAGGATGGCAAGATTAAATCCTAGATGAATGTGAGCCTTAAATGCAATGACTGACATCATAAGAAGAAGAGAGGATACTGAGAAAAATACCGTGGTGAAGATAGAGGCATGAAGACACAGAAAGAGACAAATTGCAGTGGTAGAGCTCTAAGCCACAGACTGCCAAAAATTTCCAGGAACCACTCTCACAGATAGGAAGAGAAAGTGAGGGACTCTTCCCCAGAGTCTTCAGAAGGAGCAGATGGATAGTGTGATTTTGAACTTCTAGCCTCCAGAACTGTAAGAAAATAAGTTTCTGATGTATAAGGTCATCAACTTCGTGGTAATTTGCTATGGCAGCCCTAGGAAACTAAGACAATCTTTTAGTTTGATAAGGTGCATGACGCTGATGATGTGTGAGTCACAGATGAACTACTGAGCTGAGGCTTCCTGAATTTCTGCCACCAAAACTGTGAACAAAATAGAATAGTTGTTTTAAGCCCTAAGCTTTTGGATGGTTTGTTTTGCAGCGATAGATGTTTACAGCAGAATTTTCTACCTGGAAGTGAAGTACTTCCATACCAGTAACAAAACATATGGAACTGACTTCAGGATGAGATAGCAGGCAAAAGTAGGAAGGGCTTTGAGGAGATGATTGGTAAATGCTTGGGGGATGGTGATCCAAATGTTACTAGAGGTTGGAGATGGAAGTTGCTTATAGTAGCATCTGAAAGATAAGAGACCTAATTGGCTTGGGGAAATGTTAAATCTGGTCAAGCTGTTGAAAGCACCTACTGGATTCCTCTCACTGCCTATAATAAAATAAGAGAAGAGAAGATGAACCTTGTAAAGAAATGTTCAGTTTTTAAACAGGATTAATTTTCAATACAGAGTCTAAAACAACCTGGCCAGAGAGCAAGCTGTCCTTGAAGAAAGTAGGCACTTCAGGCAAACACCAGTTCCAGATCTGGAAGATTTAGTTTAAAGGTAAAGAAATTAAAGAGTGTAATACAAAATGGTGTTCAAGCTACAGAAGATTTCAGATGGAATTCCATTTACCGTCTGAGTTACATGAAGCTTTCTAAGTATCATAAGAGTGAAAACTTATGGACTAGCTCTGTTAAGAATAAAACTTCTAGGAATCTTAAAGGTGTCATATCATCATAGATTTTTAGGGTACCAGAGGCACAGAAAGGTTTTGTTTGAATTGATTTGTGTGTTTGGCTTTTTTCTAATAGAGTCCGTTATAGTTTGATATATAGGGAATTACTAATATTTTTGAAGCCAGTACATAATAAAATTGGACTGAAAATGATAAAGGTTTGAAATCGAAAGAGCCTTTGTACCTACAACCTATTACAGTTAAAATGCTGATTGAAATATTATGTATCTGCAAAAGAAAAAGAAATCCAGAAAGAAAGAAAGAAAGAAAGAAAGAAAGAAAGAAAGAAAGAAAGAAAGAAAGAGAGAGAGAGAGAGAGAGAGAGAGAAAGAAAGAAAGAGAGAGAGAGAAAGAAAGAAAGAGAGAGAGAGAGAGACAAGAATTTTTCTTATTAAAGGATGACTTAGAGAATACGAGAAAAAGCAGAGAACAGAGACAAAATCTTCAGCTTGCCTTTTATCCTTCTTTATGAGTACTCTCAATTTCAAGTTGATATTTCCATTTCAGAATTAACATCCTAAGACTTTTCTTGATCTTTCAAAATTCTGTGTTTGCAGTTTGTTTCTATTACCTTAAAAATCAAGTTTCAAAAAGAGACTTATATCTTAAAAGCTTTAACTCATATTTGTTTATAATAAGCATAAACATTTTCTAAACATGTAATACTAGAAAGTTCCTTGGTGAAATTCAGTATTTCTTTGCTGTTGTTTTGGTGTGTATAAAATATCCTGGTTAAAAAAAAAAATACTATACTCAAAAGTTATTTGAAAAAATATTTTCTACTTGATTTAGAGTTAGGTATATTTACCTCTATGTACAGTTTTAGGATTAGATTTTGTTCTTAATTAATGTTTAATAAGTTATTTGCATGGATCCAAATCAAAGCTTTGTTAAAAAAAATTTAGAAGTCTTATTCATATTCCTATTTTCTCCACTGAGTTCAACAACATTAGGGAATCATCTGATTAAGCTTTGGTTTGCTTTTCTATATTTTGATGACCTAAATGAAAAAAAATTAATTATTTAAAACATTTTAAAATATGATTTTTAATTATTTATTCTAAAATTAAGGGTGCCTGGGTGGCTCAGTGGGTTAAGCCTCTGCCTTCAGCTCAGATCATGATCTCAGGGTCCTGGGATCAAGCCATGCATGGGGCTCTCTGCTCAGCAGGGAGCCTGCTTCTCCCCTCTCTCTGCCTGCCCCTCTGCCTACTTGTGATCTTTCTCTCTCTCAAATAAATGAATAAAATCTTTAAAAAATAAATAAATAAATAAATAAATAAATACATAGAATTAATCCTGTAGGGGCAGCTGGCTTGTTCAGTTGGTGAAGCATGTGGCTCTTGGTCTCAGGCTCATGACTTCAAACCCCACATTGGGTGTAGAGCTTACTTGAAAAACAATCATGAAACAATAAAATGAATAAAATTAATATTGCCCTATTAATACCATATATTACTATTATACTTTAATATTTATTGTTTAATTTAAAAATATATATATACATAATTGTATGTACATATGTACATGTACATCTTATGTTGTAAGATTAGAACATCCATATCTATATAACTATATACTTAGAAATACATCTTTTTTCTAAAGGGGATTATTAGGTGATGAAATAAGTAAATATTCTGCCATGGCTTGTCATGAGCTAACACTATAATATCCCATTTTTGTAATTACATTTTGTGAAAGTTACAATCATGACTACTTTCATATCTAAACCTGTAAGATGACTAGTCTGAAGGTTTATTTTTTTAAAGAGAGAGAGAATGAGCTGTGGGAGCGTGAGGGTGGAGAGCAGAACAAAGAGAGAGAGAGTGTGTCTTAAGCAGGCTCCATGCCCAGCACAGAGCCCGACATGGGGCTCAATCCTACTGACCCTGAAATCATAACCTTAGCCAAAATCAAGAGCTGGAGTTTCAACTGAATGAACCCCAGGGGCCCCTGAAGTTTTCTTCCTTTTTAAGAGAGACAGAAAAAGAGAGAGAGGGGAAGAGAGACAGAGAGAATCTTAAGCAGGCTCCATGCCCAGGGAAGACCCTGATTTGAGGCTCACTCTCACAGCCCTGAGATCATGATCTGAGGCAAAATCAAGAGTTGGACACCTAAGTGACTGAGGCACTTAGGTCCATATCCTTAAAGATTCCACCAGAAAATAGAAAACACTTTAAATATTGATGGACAATATTTTTTGATCAATTGATTGATAATCTCCTTTAATATGCATATATGTATGCAATTATTTAAAAATGTACATATGGAAATGACAGATGTTGGCAAGGATGCGGAGAAAGGGGAACCCTCCTACACTGTTGGGGGAATGCAAGCTGGTGCAACCTCTGGAAAACAGTATGGAGGTTCCTCAAAATGTTGAAAATAGAACTGCCCTAGGACCCAGCAATTGCACTACTGGGTATTTACCCTAAGGATACAAACGTAATGATCCGAAGGGGCACGTGCACCCGAATGTTTATAGCAGCAATGTCCACAATAGCCAAACTATGGAAAGAACCTAGATGTCCATCAACAAATGAATGGATCAAGAAGATGTGGTATATATACACAATGGAATACTATGCAGCCATCAAAAGAAATGAACTCTTGCCATTTGCAACAACGTGGATGGAACTAGAGCATATCATGCTTAGCGAAATAAGTCAAGCAGGGAAAGACAACTATCATATGATCTCCCTGATATGAGGAAGTGGTGATGCAACATGGGGGGTTAAGTGGGTAGGAGAAGAATAAATGAAACAAGATGGGATTGGGAGAGAGACAAACCATAAGTGACTCTTAATCTCACAAAACAAACTGAGGTTTGCTGGGGGGAGGGGTTTGGGAGAAGGGGAGTGGGGTTATGGACATTGGGGAGGGTATGTGCTTTGGTGAGTGCTGTGAAGTGTGTAAACCTGGCGATTCACAAACCTGCACCCCTGTGGATAAAAATATATTATATGTTTATTAAAAATTAAAAATTAAAAAAAATGTACATATGTAGCAATTCTCAAATGTTTTGTCCCTTACGTGTATCGGGGTCCAAAAAGTTTTGAACCTGGGCACCTGGATGCCTCAGTCACTTAAGCATCTTCCTTTGGCTCAGGTGGTGATCTTAGAGCCCTGAGATACCATAGGGCTTTCTGCTTAGCAGGGAGTTTGCTGCTTCTTCTTGATCTCCCTCTGTGCTCTCCCTCTCACAAATAAATAAATAAAATCTTTAAAAAACAACTTTTGAACATGTTAAGTTTCAATGTGTGAGTTACTTCTTCTGTGTTTACTATACTAAAAACAAAACTAAAAATTTTTAAATATATTATTCATGTAAGAATATAAAAAATAAATCAATTAGATGTCAATATAAAATGTATTTTTAAGGAAAATAACTACATTTTTTAAAACAAAAAAAGGAATTAATGAGAAGAGTGACATTGCTCCACATTTTTGCTGATCTTTTTAATGTCTGACAAATAGAAGGCAGCTAGATAAAAAAGAAGAATATTGTAATAATTTTCAGGTAACTGTTAATATTTTTGGTACTATACCATAAGGTGACAGATGGTAGTTTCTTAAAGTTTAGCTATAATGTAGAATCTGAGAATATGACAATGAACTTTTTCTATTCTTTTTATTTTTAAGATTTTATTATTTATTATTTATTTGACAGAGAGAGAGAAAGAGATCACAAGTAGGCAGAGAGGCAGGCAGAGAGAGGTGGAAGCAGGCTCCCTGCCAAGCAGAGAGCCCAATGTGGGGCTCGATCCCAGAACCCTGAGATCATGACCCAAGCTGAAGGCAGAGGCTTAATCCACTGAGCCACCCGGCACCTCTGAACTTTTTTCTATTCTTAAACATTAAAATTCACTGGACTAATTTTAACTTTACAAGGATCTTTTCCCTGTACATAATTTTCTATCTTCATGCATTGGTCATTTGGAATATATTGGTTCACTGAGTTATGGAGATGTTCTCAAATTTGACATGTGCAATTATTTAATACAAAAATATTGTCAGTCTCATTAGAATTTTCTTAAGTATTACGAATCTGTGAAAGTTACAGTGGCAGATACAAGTTTTATGAAATTCTATTATTCCTCAAAGATTGGTTTTTACAATTGGCAGCAAATACCATCAGCTTTCTTTAAGTGGATGGCTTACTTTGTTTATTTTTAAGAAATTCCCTAAAACCCAAAACTGAGAGCTATATTTGTCACTCATTCTTTCAAATAAAACTGGTATTTTGTGAAAAAAGCAGCTACTTGAGCTTATAACTCAATCACAAAAAATACTTTTCCTGAACACAATCATTGCAATTTTATAAGTACTTATCTTTTGTCACACAGAATATTTTTGTAAAGTACTTCAGAATCAAGATGTGAGAAAATAAATTATTTCACTGTTTCATCAGAGAAAGACTCCTGCGAAACCAACTCCTCCCCACCCTTCCACCAGTGAGTGTATGGTAGTACAGAATATAAACTATTAATCCAGTTTAGAAAGACTTTCCTTATTAATGTCAAGATAGAAGCAGTTTTATCCACAATTTCATGACAGTTTTACAAGAGTCAACATAGTGAAAAGGCAAATATTGTCTTACCGTTAGTATGAGAATGATCTTGATCTTTTAAAACCTGCAAGTGTCTCAGGAAGTTTCAGAGTCACTTAAACCATATGATGAGATCCCATGATTTACTGATTATTTGTGTGTGTGTGTGTGTGTGTGTGTGTGTGTGTGTGTGTGTTCGAAATCCATTTTTCCTATATAGCACACTTTCTAATTTCTAACAGGTTGCTTATTTGATTTATATGTAGCTTAAAGTTTCACAAGGTTTGTAATTTTTAACTTAATTACTATCATTTATGCTGACAATGATTTGTATAGATCAGTTAATTGGCCCTTTCCAAAATTTTTTTTCAAATTTTATTTATTTATTTGACACAGAGAGAGAGAGTAAAAGCAGGGAGAGCAACAGGCAGAGGGAGAAGGAGAACCAGGCTCACTGCTGAGCAAGGAGCCAGATGTGGGACTTGATCCCAGGACCCTGGGATTATGACCTGAGCCTAAGAGAGATGCCAAACCAATTGAGCCACGCAGGTTCCCCTCCATAATATTTCTAGTCTGTAAAAACTTAACTACCTATGACCTGTTTGAAAGTGTTACTAATCGGGGGGCGCCTGGGTGGCTCAGTGGTTAAGCCGCTGCCTTCGGCTCAGGTCATGATCTCAGGGTCCTGGGATCGAGTCCCGCATCGGGCTCTCTGCTCAGCAGGGAGCCTGCTTCCTCCTCTCTCTCTCTCTCTGCCTGCCTCTCTGCCTACTTGTGATCTCTCTCTGTCAAATAAATAAATAAAATCTTTAAAAAAAAAAAAAAAAAGAAAGTGTTACTAATCGGTATTCCAATAGCACAAATTACTGTTTTTTTTTCAAATAATTTAGAGTTCACAGAAGCAAGTTGAATTTCAAATTCTCAAGGTTTCTGCTGAAAAAAATAAATTATGAGCTATCTTTACTGAATTAAGTTCATAACTTCTCAGCAAGAGTTATTGGTTTATATCTCATTCTATAATGTTATTACTGTATTTATTCACAGGAAGTAAATCAGTGGAGAATATTTTTATACTGTTTTAAACAAAACATTCATGAGAAATAAATCCTTGTGTATATATTTCTCTAACCTTAGTCTGGGAAGATGTGTCATTGATTTTTTTGTTTTGTTTTGTTTTGTTTCTTATTAGTACTATGGTTTTAAAAAGGATGTGGTTCAATTGAAAAAATACATGAGAACAGAGTTTTGGAGAGGTTTATTTTATTGCCCTATCCATCTTGATCACAAGTTGTTTCTGCATGAAATATTTATCTCCCTATTTTCCCTTAAGTAAACAAAAATTCTGAATGATAATGGGAAATATGGGGGAAATTTTATTTAATTTTTTCATATTATTAATTATTTAATGACTTTTTTATTAATGAGTCTTTCAGTTATTTTTTTTCTTCATAAAAATTTATATCCTAAAAATATATTATATTCTAGAGAACTTTAGAATCTCAAGATTGGCCTCCAGAAAATATTTAGGATAAACTTTCTGCTCTTTTACATTAATAGATATTTGTTTAATAAATACTATTTATAATATTGTTTTGATATAACCTAAAAGGAAAATGTTCCCTAAGACTTTATTCATAAATTTTTAAATAATTAATTTGTACCCTATAGTACATCAAAGGTATTTCAAAGTGAACTTAGTTGTATGATTAAATTTACACTCATACTCAGTTTAGATCTAATGCTGATAGTAATGATTTATTATATTTATCTTAGATATTAACCTCTTATCTGATACATAATTTGAAAATATTTTCTCCCATTCTGTAGGTTGCCTCTTTATTCTGTTGATTGTTTCCTTTCCTATGCAGAAGCATTTCAGTTTGATGTAGTCCCACTTGTTTATTCTTACTCTTGTTGCTTGTGTTATTGGAATTATATCCAGAAAATCATTGCCAAGACCGAATGTCAGGGATCTTTTCCCTCTGTTTTCTTCCTGGCATTTTAATGTCTCAGTTCATATGTTTATGTATGAAATGCATTTTGAGTTTATTTTTGTGTGTGGTGTAAGATGGGGTCTAATTTCAGTCTTCTGAAATACATTTTATTGAAGAGACTAAGCTTTTGCCCTTGAGTATTCTTGAGTATTCTTGGCTCCATTGTAAAACATTAGCTGAATGTATGTGTAGGAGTTTATTTCTGGGCTCTCTATTTTACTCTATGACCTTTGTGTCTGGTTTTATGCCAGCACCATGTTATTTTGATGGCAATATCTTTATAGTATAGATTGAAATTAGGAAGTGTGATGCCTCCAGCCTTGTTCTTTCTCAAGATTGCCTTGTTTATTCAAGGGTTTTGATGATTCCATATGAATATCTATATTGTTCTTTTCTGTTTATGTGAAAAAATCGCCATTGGAATTTCAATATGGATTGCACTGAATCTGTAGATCATTTAGGGTAGTATGGGTGGGCATTTTAACAATATTAATTCTAATCTGTCAACATAGGATATCTTTCCATTTATCTGTGTCTTCTTTAATTCCTTTTATCAATGTTTTATTGTCTTCAGTATAGGTATTTCACCTCCTTGGCTAAATTTATTCCTAAGTATTTTTAGTTGTTGGTGCTATTATAAAGGGATTATCTCTTCCTTGGATGGTTTGTTGTTAGTGTATAGAAATGCAACTGATTTTCATATATTGATTTTTATATTCTGAAACTTGACTTAATTCATTTTAGTTCTAACATTTTATTGGTGGAATTTTTAGAATTTTCTTTAAACAAAATCATGCCACCCACAGAGACAATTTTACTTCTTCCTTTCTGATTCCGATGCCTTTTATTTCTTTTTCTTGCCGAATCCCTTTGGCTAAGACTTTCGGTACTATGCTGTGTAAGAGTGGTGATAGTGAGAAGTCTTCTCTTATTCTTGATTTTAGAGGAAATGCTTTCAGTTTTTCAGTATAGAAAATGTTATTAACTGTGGGTTTACTATACATGGCTTATGCTATGCTGAGGTATATTTCTGCCATACTCAGTTTGTTTAGATTTTTTTTTTCAAGGAAGGGTGTTGAATCTATTTCTGCATCTCTTGAGAGAATCTTATTATTTTTATCCTTCATTTCAACATCCTGCAAATGTATATTAGTATCGAAAGAATATTCAAGTTTATTGTTGAAACATATTAGATTAAGCAATCTACAACAATAATAGTTGATAAATTCTGAGCAACAGTGAGACATCATCTTATAATAGATTTCTTTTAAATAAAGAAGCAATCCTAAAAATCCCTCAGAGAAGATTCTTTATATTTGCTGTTAATGGATGTTCACTTATAATAAGAAAAATTTTAATACTCCATAAAGTCTCTAAGAAAAGAGTTGTCAGAAATTAGCAAAGTATCCATATAACAGCACGCTAAAGAACTTTATTGTGAACTGAAGTATCAAATATGAAAAAGTCAATAAACGAAATTCAAAATGTTATACAAACTTTATAATGATATTTGGTTATTAATTAGTGGGTTATAGAGTAGAACATTACACTGCGCACACAGGACAAATGTTTTAAGCACAGCAAAAGATACTGACTGAAATAAAGAATAACTGGGACACCTGGGTGGTTAAGTCTGTTAAGCATCTGCTTTGGCCCAGGTCATGTTCCCAGGGTCCTAGGATCAAGGTCTGCATCCTGTTCCTTGTTCAGACGGGAGCCTGTTTCTCCCTCTGCCTGCCTGCTGCTCCCCTTGCTAGTGCTATCTCTCTCTCTGACAAATAAATAAATCTTAAAAAATAAATAAAGAAAGAATAACTCATTAGCACAGAATATATAGATTTTTAATGGAATCAAAAATTGTCAGTAAAATGAATCACAGTTGCAAAGATTTTCATAGTTTGAAAGAGAACCAATCACCATCCTCAAATATATCAACCAGAGCTGGCAAAGTGCTTTAACATATCTCTATCATTTATGCAATAATTATTTTTAACTAACAGTAATTATGTTCAATGTTGGAATTTGAAGCTAAATATATTTGAATAATTTGAATATCATATAAATTTGATAAATATAACTATAATTTTATTATTATGCATTATTCTAGTGATATTAAGACTATGAATGTTCATTTTTCCTGTTAGGCAACGAGTATGTCAAAAATATAATCATTAAAATTTCCAGCTTTTAAATGATAAAGGAAGTTAAAACATCTTTGAAAAAGACAGATTCTACTGCCACAATGTAAAATGAATTGAAAATTTGAACATGAGGTGAAATATGAAATGTTAATTCTTTGTTTCACTGATACAGTTAAATATAAAATGTACATGAGATTTTTTAGAAGAATCAGAATTACATAAATGTTGAAGTGTATTCCATCTTATTTCACATGACAAAATTCCTTACTGCTATGCTGAGAAAATTTATTTTTGAAAATAATTTTCTTCAAAGGTGAATCCACAGACAAGAGATCTTTACTAGACTTTAAGAAAAGTTAAGGAGGCAAATGGGGAAAGAAGAAGAAAGACATTCCAAGAGAGACATATGAAAGTGGAAATGCTTTATAAAAGTTAGGGTTCCTGATCTAGTGTAGGCAAGTTTTATGGGCCTTGGGGGACATATCTTCAGCCAAAAATGTAGTGGCCGTAGACTTTATGTCTCTAAAATGAGAAAAAAAGAGTGCTAATAAAACTTGACACTTTTCTTTCACAGACTTTGAGACTCAATAAGTGTGTATGTATATATGTGTTTTAAGACTTCTTAGATAACACACATAAGAAATCAAGCAAAATGGGAGAAAAACAAAGATTGAGGGAGAACAAAATTAGTGTTTAAATAAACTTACCATGTTACCTGTTCCTACTGTTAGCATAGTACTATTAGCATATTGTGAAGTAATAAACATTTTCAGAAGTTTATTCCTTAAAGGAACAACAAAAAAAGACCAATGCAGAATGACCAATTGGGTCACTGCTGTGAAATTTGAATTAAAGGCAAACTATAGATAGTGCTTATCACTGTTCTCTATGTGAGCACTAAGGATAGAGAAAGAGTGAATGCTGAGCAAATTAAAGGGACTCTGGGGAAATGATAAAGGAGAAATGGACATAGGTCATATTCTCTTAAAACTTTTTCATTAAAGCAAGGGACTTTTGTAAGAAAAATCTATATTTGAGAGACACTAAAAAATACTTGTCCTTGAACTTAATATTTCAACAATGAAATTGGAGGAAGAAAAAGTTTTAACATGGTAACTGAAAAAAATCCATAAAATTCTGCTTCAGAGACACAGTATTTAAAAACAATTTTGAATTTAAGAATAGTATACATGAATTCTCACATGACTTTAAATAGCTTAGACAAATGCATTGATAACTCATAATTTGTCTACAAAATAACTCTCTTTTAATTGAATTATATAAATTGGAGATGATTTAACATGTTTTTGCAAAATTTTGAATAATCTGAAGGCTAAAGAAAAATAAATTCACTTACCTGAATATTTCTAGTGATTTAAATGTATTCAACCAACAAAAATTCTTACTTTATTATTACATTTACATTATTGTCAGTTACTATCTTCTAGGTCCTATAAATATAAATAACAGAAATACTTCCCTAGAAGCCCTACAACCAGAAGCAGCATAGCACGGGAAATTATAATGATCTTTGAAGCCAAAAGAACTTGAATTCAAATCTTATTTCTTAAGTTAAATACATATGAAAGTTTTGGTTTACCTAAATTTACTGAGACTTAGTTTGCCTTCTGGTAAATTGGGGTTAATAAATATAAATCTCTTAAAGTGATACAAAATTATGTAAAAAACTCTCCTGTGCATAGTAACTATAACAATACTATTTCATCAAACTACAATTGGCTTTTACTAGATTGTGAACATCTTGAAACAGGAACCAGTTGATCTTTATTATCCAAGTATCTAAAACATTGTTATAGTATGGAAATTGTTTGAACTTAATTATGCTCTGGATGCATTTGTTGAATTCAATTATTCACTGTAGCTTGATTTTACATATTACTAGAATATTGAAAACTAAGTAAACAAACCCCAAACAAACTCCAAATGTCACAAAATCTGGGTAATACAACAAACACTACAAATTATTTACATAAATGGTTATTCTAGCCCCCTTCCCATGTTTATCTACAAAACCACAGAGAGAGAATAGGGTAACAGTTAGGGTAACAGAATAGGAGCTCTCTCAACTTCTAAGTCCCTGACTTCGTAACAACCAGCCTATTACCATATTAATAGAGTTTACAATTAAATAGTGACTTGTCTCTTAGAGGAGGGTGGTTTGGAGATGATTGGCTATCACTGCTAGAAATGTATTATTTTCCAGTGTGGAAATTGAAGTAATTATGGATGACTAATAAATTATATTCTTGGTCTTGAAATTTAGTCTGTATTCTCCAAGAGTCTAATTAAAGTGGTTCTTGCATATTATCTGTATATTAAAAATTCCGCGGGCGCCTGGGTGGCTCAGTGGGTTAAGCCCCTGCCTTCGGCTCAGGTCATGATCTCAGGGTCCTGGGATCGAGGCCCGCATCTGGCTCTCTGCTCAGCAGGGAGCCTGCTTCCCTCCCTCTCTCTCTGCCTGCCTCTCTGTCTACTTGTGATCTCTCTCTGTCAAATAAATAAATTAAAAAATCTTAAAAAAAAAAAAATGTCCGGGAAACTTTAAAAAGTACCGTTGTTTCCTTTCAGGTCAATTCAGTAAAAATCTCTAAAGTTTTAGGGCTCTGATAGCAAAAGTTTCACAGATGGTTCCAATGGACACCCAGGTTTGAGAATTACTGTACTGACAAAATCATGTCTTTTTTCAATTACCCCTATTTCTTTAGGTAAGCTCAAGATCATCTGGAGAAATAATTTAAAAACAGGTTTGTTGATCTTAGTTACTACTTAGTAATTTAACACTAAACTTTACTACCATGTTTACTGAGTCTCACAGTTTGCCTGGTTCCCACCTCCTTGGTTTTCTTGGTGTTCTACTGGTCACAATATCGATGTTATCATTTTCATTGAACTTGGTGACCAGAAAGTAGCAGGTACATTAGATTTCCGAGTAAGACACATGTATGCCAGAGGCTTTCCACAATGGTGGAATTTTTAGGAATCAACAGATCTGGAACATGCCAAGAGATTTCCTTAAGGGTAAAGGAAGAGTTTTTGTATCTTGTACCTCCCACCACTATGGATGCCCAACTGTCTAAGGGTAACTATCTTAGGAGCAACATGATAGCCCTGGAAAATAGTTCTGAAGTCCATTTGTCAACTGAAGTCTGAAAAGCAGGATTTGCAGCATATGTAGGCTAAAGGAAAAAAGACCTTTCCATTTATGCCGCATAGCCTAACATATACAATTGTTTAAGAGCCCCTGGTGGGTAAAAATTCTTTGTGGAAAAAAAAAAAAATTCTTTGTGTAATTTCTACTAAGTCCTTACAGAAGAGATGTACATAAATCCCAAAGACTCTAGAACAATGCTAGGCCTTCTGCTGTGGAGTACTGCACTCTATCAGAAAACCAGTTTCATAGTGTCATAGGATAACAAGTGACTATATGCAGCCATTAATGAGAAAAAAGATGAACTAACCATGAGTCAGAAGTCCAATCAGGTCAATTTCATGTCATCCTGAGCTGGTCCAGAAGGTATGAATAAAGTGTGTGAAGAAATGACGTAGACTCCCACATCACCTATCTATGTTATACTGACACTGTTTTCTCAACCCAAGTCTATGGCCCCACAGGTGATTTTCTGTGACAACAAGGAGGAGGAAAGAAAATGAGCATGGCTTAAAGGCAGGTGGTATTATTCATTAGCAGTAGCTGAAACTACACAGTTAACCACAATATAGCTTATTTACATTCTGAGGTGAACCTAAAGAGATGTGATGAAACGGAATTCTCCTCAGTGGGTAGAAGAATTCTCAACAGTAGGTAGAGCTGCAAGTAGTATAAGTGCCATCCAATTTGTGTAAGTGGCATGTGGCCTGACCTGGGGATATACAATGACTCTTGTGCAGGAGGAAATAGATTGGCTATAGTTCAGGAGTCTGAAAGGAAAAAGCCTAGAAAATTCAATGTCAAGGCCATCTGGGGAACTTTCATGTGGAAAGAACCTGTGGGAATGAGAAAAAAAGTATGCATTTTTGCACTTTATGTTAGTACTTTCCAGAAAATATCTACTGCAGTCTTGTCAATGCAGTAGACATATTAACTCTTTCCAACAAATCAACCATTCTCCCTCCAAAGAAAGTAGCCATGCTAACAGAAATAAGGCTCTTTGTAAACCCAGATCTATCAATTTCTTCCCACTAAACCTTATTTAGCTAAAATAACTGCTCAGAATCTCTACTTGTCAGTGGCAGAAACCAAAACCAAGATCTTATTATGGTCCCATTCTTCATGTTAAACTGCCAGGAACCTGAAACAGGTTGATTACACCAGGTTTCTTCCATGTTGGTGGGGGCAGTAATATTTCTAACAAAACAATATATGCTGTAGACAGGGGTTTGGTTTCCTTGTGCACTAGGCTTCCACCCTACACTGCTATTTGTAGGCTGTCTAATAAATTGACCTAGTATCCCATACAATTGGCATCAAGTAAATGGACCCATTTTAGAGCAAAGAAGAAGTAATGGAAATGACTATATAATTAAAAAATTCATTCCAATATACACCAATACCCGAGCACTGAGCTGTTACCAATGTACAGTTTGTGTTTGGAAGTACTCAGAGTTTGGAAAACAAAGGGTATGACTGACTCGTCATCATTCCCAGGGCATTGTTTGTGAAAATTTTTGCTTCTCATCTCCACAACCTTAAGTCCTATGGTGAAGAGTTCCTGGTTCTTCTTTGGTAAACTGTCTTTCGAGAGAAAAGCACAGAAATTTCACTGAACTAGAAGAGGCAATACAACTAGGCCATTTTAAATTCTTTCAGTCAGAAGACTAGGATGCAAAGAAAGGTATTACGGTACATGCTGGAGAAATAAAAGCTGTCAGTGTTTAAGTTTGCTGATAAACAGCAGGAGTTGAGAGAAATATGTCCAGAGCATACACAGTGTTCTTGGGTATGTTTTGGTACTTTTTATGCCTCACAGTAATGATGAGGAGGTAATGGTAGCAAACATGGCTTAACAAGGACCCGGCAGATAGAGGTCTGGGTCATCCAGCAGAGGTGAGATGATGAAGAACTTTCAAGTCCATAGCAATGATTGTAGATCCATTTCAGTCTTTCAAGAGAATACAACTGGCCTTGATGTTGAAGGATTGCATTTCTATGAACCCTCTTAGGAACGAAATGAGGGCTTTCTTGTTCTCATAGAACATTCATATATTATAAAAGGATGGGAGTGGATAGAAGCCCAAGGAGAAACTGTGATTGACTCAAGAGATGCGCCTTCTCTGGTTTTGAATGTTTGGTGACTGATATCTCCCAAAGGGCATTACCTGGGGCTCACTCAGCTTCAGGGTCTTCACAGTCACCACGTGTCTGTGGGTACCTCCAACTCAGTTACTACCTGGGTTAGTAACTGAGTTGGAGGTACCCACAGACAGCATTCTACCATCTGTTGTGGGAAGACCTCTCTGCTTTTTCACTTACTGGGCAAGCATCGAGAAAGAGCACATGGCTAAGAAGCAGGGAAGAGTTAGTTCTCCAAGGGTTGGGCTTTAATGTCCAGGAAACAAAATTTCTAGGGATCTGTGACTTAAATTCTTCCCTCATCTTCCATTTAGATAGATAGTTCTAAGGTGCACTTGGCTTCTGTGGAAATGTGGTCTGAGACCAAGCAATCATTCATTACAAAAAATAAAAAGACAAAAGCACTTTTTGCCTTGTGTGTTCTTCACTTCCCTTTTCCCTGGTTTCCAGGGAATGGGGTACCTCCACAGAGTTTTCCATGCAAGTTCTTCCTCAGGTTCTGTTTTCTAAAGAACCTGACCTAAAACATCAATCATGGACTATCTGCAAAAACATACATTTATGAATAACTTGTACTCCAAATAATAACGTAGACCAAAGAAGTAATTGAAATGTATCTTGTGATTACTTATTGTATTTAGTTGGTGGTTTAAAGCAGGCTAATATATCTGGATTTAATAATAAAAAAAAACCTAGGAAATAAATCCTCTATAATTAGAATACTTTGTTTTTCCTCCTCTTTTATAATCAATATTCATTGCAGGATATCACTCTGGTCTCTCTCTCTCTCTCTCTCTCTCTCTCTCTCTTTCTAAATAAGACCACATCCCTCCTTTATGACTTCATCACTAGAAGAAAAAAATAGGGACCCCCAAACACTGAGTGACTCTGATAATATCACCTCTCCTCTGTACTCTTATCATGCACATCAATACTGCAACTATTAGTACCAACCTCTTAATGTCAGTGATCACAAAACTGGTATTCTCATTGCTGAGACTCTAGTTATCATGAGGTCATTCTCATCTCCTTCTCTAAACCTATTTTCCACCCCCAAATGACTTTGAAAACTTATCAGTGGTTTCTGGAACACCGAGTTGGTAATTAGTAAATTCCCTTATAACCTGAAAATCTCTGAAAATTTCCTCTGCGTTCTTGTTTTAACTGAAGTGTAGCTTTCCCTGGATACTCTTCCCCATTGTCTTACCAGGGTTGTATGTTGTTACATACACCCTAATATAGTTGTGTTGCCAGGTGAACCCTGGAAACCCTATGCCCTGAGGACTTGACCCAGCCTGTTCCAAAGATGTTGAGGAAAGTTCTTGGTCTCCTTATGAGAAAAAAACTCAAGGAAGACATGCAACACAGCAGACAAGCAACTCAAGCAGGAAAGTTTATTAAAGTGAACTTAACACTCACAAGATGTAAAAGTAGGCTAGCCAGGGGTAGAGGATGCAGAGAGAAAGAGAGAGAGAGAAAACGGGGGAGTGCACACAGAAGTGAGAGAACTATGTGCCCTGGGGTTTGTGTTTTTATCTTTTGCTGATAGTTCTTTAGTAGGGGGCAGAATATTCCTTATTTGGGGGTGGGAATTCTTTGGAAGCAGGGTTTCCAGCCTTTCCTTCCTTAGTTGGTCAGGGGGTTCCTATCAAGGCATCTGCCTTCTTGGGCCTGTTTGGTTTGATCTTGCTCTTTTTGTGGAGTGTGTCCAGGATGGACCTCTGACTTTCCCAATAGCTGGTTATGACTTCATCCTTGCTGACCTTCAGGTATCCTTTAGAATCTAATGAACTGCCTACTTTAAGTTTGGAGCAGGGTTGGTGTCTTCTTTCATCTTCACTGCTACTTCCAGGCCATTCTTTCTCTCTCTTCCCTAAAAACTTTAGGTGTAAATTCAATGGTATTTAAATTTTCTAAGTGAAGTAATCTGTCATTCCCAGAACCTCTCCTTTCGATTCCCCAGCCTACAGCTTCTGACTTGTAGTCACTCTTTTAATTGCTAAGCCTACCATCATTTGTGATTTCAGTTTGTATCTAGATTCCTGCAATAAGCAAGTCTCTCAGTTCTCTGAACACCTAGATAATAATAGTCTCATCCCCTTTCATACTTCATCCATTTACTTCTTTGGTCAAAACCTAAGACTTATCGTTATTTACATATTTTTGTCATTATTTATAAATAAAACTTCGTGATTTTGATTTCCAACATTCCAGTTTCAAAGGCAATATTCTAGATTATCCAGAAGTAAATAAACATAATGATGTAAGGATTAAAGGGAAAAAGAGCAACAAAATTATCATGATCATAGAATTGTGAGCCTGGGCTCCACACTGGGCCTGGAGCCAACTGGAATTTCTCTTTCTCTCAATTCCTCCTTGCAACACACCTTCCTGCCCCATGTCCCCCACTCACACATGCTCTCTTTCACTGTCTAAAAAAAAAGAAAGAAAGAAAAAGAAAATAAAAGTTACATATGAAAAGATTTTGTCTCCACCAAATGAGAGGCAATATCATAAAGATATTTATTTCACCCTTATTTACCTAAGAACTTACTTTAAGTTGTAGATCTCATGGAAGTTAGCCAGAAGGCCAAAATTCCATTAAAAAAAATGAAAAATATGGTTTTGGGAATACAACAGGCTACCAGAAGACCTTGAGTTAGACACCAGTATTGTAATCATGAGAATTTTATCACTGGTAGAAAATACTACTCTTTGGGAAGAACCGTAGATCTAATACATTTCTATTAGTTATAACTGATTTTTTTAAATTACTTGAACAAACTAAAAACTCAGGTTATCCAATAAGTAAATGTTTTATTACTTTCTGAGTAGTTGATGTAGTAACTATAGGTAAATAATCTTCCAATTCATGAAAATAAAACAAAACAATAAACAATAAACTCAAGATGCAAAACAATGATTTCTTCAGGAAAAAGAATATTTTTCAATAATTTTTGCAAATTATCCTTTTGATAGAAAGGAATTCAGTCTGCATAGTTACAAAGCATAAATAATTAGTTTAATAAAGATGTATTATCTTCCTTTATGCTTTTTTTTACAGTCAGTTCAGGTTGGTAAGAAATTATATGCATTTTTTGGTCATATTTTATTTACATTGCTGTGGAATATACATGCAGGGAAAATAAAATATGAAGTGATACTGGTTTCAATTTAACATAGTTTAACTGCTTGTCCTTGGATGATACATTATTTAAATAAATGGCATAAATGAATGTTTCCATTCCTAAAAATGGGGACAAGCTCCATATATAATGTATAGTTTTTAATATTGCAAATAACCAAGTCATTCTTTGGCCAATTTCTATTGTCTATCACTACTATGATGTAGCATCCTAATAAATCATTACTGGGACACTGCTCTGAAGATATATTAATGCATCATCAGAACTACTGTGATAAAGGCTGCCCTTGTGATGGTACGTTGGTCTGACTCATACATGCACATTTAGAGCATACTTGCTAGAAAATCAGACTCTTCAAAGGACCTAAATCAGCAACACACATAGATGATAAGGAATACTGCATGTTTGATTGCTATACAATTATTCATCAAACAATAGCTGAGTAGAGAGATGACTCTACAAGAGCCATTCAATAAAAGTTCTTTATCGTGTGTTTTCTGAATGAGTCATATTTAAATTTTTTTTTTAATTTTAAAGATTGCCAATTAAAAGGAAGAGGAAATGTTCACTGAGATTTTCTAATGCCTGGAGTTTCTAGTGCCTAAGAAGTCTACTACATATAAGATAAAGGTTGACTGATTGAATGATAGATTTTTTTCTTCCACAATACTTCAATTAGTTTGTAAATCTTTTGTCAGTAGCAGAGTCATGATTCAAATAATGGTCAATCTAAATCCAAAGCCAATACTTGAAATTATCATTCCCTAAAACCTGTCAGCAGTCATGTAAAGGAACTTAAATTGTTTTTGTTTTGTTCTTCCCAGTGGAATGCTTTATTGGTGCAATCTCTGAAGGGTTATTAAATGCACTATCTCAGCTTATTAGATACCTTGAGGCATCACCTACTTGCTTGATGAACTTCTTAAATACCTTTGATTGTTAACTCTACCTCTTGAGTAGTAAGAAGTAGGGGAAGATTCTTATGTTACCCTTTCTGCTTAATGTCCCATCTCTGTAGGGATTCTTCCAGCAAGATTAAAGGATAAGAAATTTAGGAAATTTGTCAGTTTGCCGAGAGGTTAATGTCAGTCTACCTCACAGTAAATCTAGTCCCTCCATTTTTCTGATAAGTTCGTACTTTCTGATTGAATGAATGATTGTCTAAATCCTTCCTTACTGTATCTAAAATGATTTTGAAACATTTTCTATATGCTGATAACTATGCTAAAGGTTGAAAATAACAGAGTGGGATGAATTTGGTTCTCTGCTTAAGCGTCTCACAGCCTATAGGAGAAAGCAGATAAACAATTCTAGCAAAGTCAGAAATTATAGAATAAACACAAGCACTGATTAATACAAAAATTTTTACTTTTCAGATTTTTTGGTAAGTAAAATTATAACTTATTCCTTATTTCAATATAGGATATTAATTTGGCTGTTTCAATATGGTTATTTTTACTTTTCAGATTTTTTGGTAAGTAAAATTATAACTTATTCCTTATTTCAATATAGGATATTAATTTGGCTGTTTCAATATGGTTATTTTTATTTTCCTCTGTAAGAAAATTTTAACTTTTATATTTTTGACAATTTGGTTCTAAATTTCTACAGACATATTAAAATAGTATTGTGTTTTCCACTCTTACCATAGGATGTAAGTTATTCAAAGTATCAAGTCAGTAAGAGTATAGAAATTGCCTCCTTAGGATAAGAAAAAGGACAAAACCTAGATACCTTTTTCCAGTTTATTTGCTCTTGTGCTTAAGATGTTCCCTGTTTTGTTCCAAAATAACTTGTGTAAATGTATACACTATGTTTTTGTTGCAGGTATTTGTCCTTACCTATAGTCTCATCTTCCTTTCCACTCATGTCCTTCATAGTCCTTTTCACACACAGCAGCCAGAAATATTAAAATGTCAAATAAAATTGTAAGAGTGCCCTTGGCTCACAATCCTCCACTCACTGGTTAAAACCAGTACTCTGGGGGCGCCTGGGTGGCTCAGTGGGTTAAGGCCTCTGCCTTTGGCTTGGGTCATGATCCCAGGGTTCTGGGATCGAGCCCTGCATCAGGTTCTCTGCTCAGCGGGGAATCTGCTTCCTCCCTTCTCTCTCTCTGCCTGCCTCTCTGCCTACTTGTGATCTTTAAAAAAAAAAACAAACAAAACAGTACTCTGTGGTGGCCTAAGGCTCCATGTGACCTCCTACATCACTAACTCTTCTCCGGTGATACATTGCAGTGTCTTCAACATGCAATTTGAATACAACAGGAATACTCTTCCCTTCCCCCCTCATCATACAAAGTGAACATTTTACTCAGTACCTATACCCTTGCTATTCCTTTGAACAGGAAGATGATTGGAAAGAAACTTGGTGTTTTCCATAATCAATAGTAATCACAATTTAGATAACACTACCAATTACATGTTATGTAACAAACAAACAAACAAAAACAATATTTTTCTACACTGGCAATTAAAAACAAAAATGAATTTTGACAAACTATACCAGGAAAAAGACTGAATTATTTTTCTACCTTTCAAGAAAATTCCATAAACTCTATAATTGGAATAAAATGTGTGCCAGAAGTATACGATCCAATATTCAACGAGTATACAGTCAAAAAATGCAGAGAAGGAGTGCCTGAGTGGTTCAGTGGGTTAAAGCCTCTGCCTTTGGCTCAGGTCCTGATCCCAGAGACCTGGGATCGAGCCCCTCATCAGGAGGAGTCTGCTTCCCTTCCTCTCTCTGCCTGCCTCTCTGCCAACTTGTGATCTTTCTCTGTCAAATAAATAAATAAAAACTTTTAAAAATGCAGAGAAAAAATTATAGAGATGCACCAGGCAGTTAATTATAAATATTATAAATATAGATTATATTTGCATGCATATCTATTTATAAAATTTAAATTCATCAATATAATGTGTTACTTTTCTGGATTTTGACATGTGTTATTTCCAGCTTATTTAAATTTATGGTTGGTTGTGATTTATTTTCTCTATCTAAATAAATGTTTACTTTCATGAATAATTTTGTATTATTTTTCTTGAAAAGAACTCTGTAATTGCATAAACTTCAAGTTCCACAAGACTGGTGCCTACCCTGCTTTTAGCTCACACAGAGGCACTAACAATCTCTTCAATTCTTTCTTAAGGTTCCCGAACAGCCTTAGTCCAAAACGTCCCTATCTCAATTGTGTGCTTTCTATCTCAACCCTCATTTTCTTTTTCTGTTACTTCTATATTTGAAAATCCTATAAATCCAATCTGTGGCATATTATTGGAATTGAAGATGAAAAATACTTTCATAAACTGTGTAAAACTTACTCATAGATAAAAGACAAGAAAGAAGGCCCAGCTAGTCTAGCCATATTTGTTTTTGAGAAAAAAATGAACATGAATTAACACACCATCTGTTTCTTCCCTTAAACCTTGCTGCCCATATTATGCTATATTTGACATAAAAAACACATGCATGGTTAATATTTTAGAGGCAACATATTTACTCTTTTTCTTCATTGTAATACTGACTTTACTAATAATTGCCAATCATGGCTTTATATTTTGTCCATTACTTTCAGAGGGTACAGAGTTCTAGTCAAAGAGATTCTTTTTTTTTTTTTCAGTGAAACATGAGTATACCTTTTGTCCTTAGTTAGAGCCACTTGCATGGTCACATTAGTCAAGCTCAATTTCCTAGAACACTTCAAAAAGTTTTCCATGCTAAGCCTCCCAAAGAAAGCTAGCTAGAGGGAACAGGGATTCATTCAGTGGCAATATATTAAATGTTTGCTTTTAATTAAATTTTGTGTCACTTAGCATTTATGGAATGAAAAATGCCATGGCAAATATGAATCAATAAAAATATTTTTTTATTCTCCTACAGGATGCTCATTGCTAAATTAAATAACTATGAACTAGAAATAAAAGCTTAAAACCACATTTTGCTATTTAGAGTAAAATCAATTCATCTGGCCAATGAGGAGAAAAAATGTTTTGTTTTGTTTTAATATTATTTATTACAGCTGTCTAACAAAATGCTGGTTTTAGCATTTGATTCCGTATTTATAAGAAATAAAAATGTTGCCATGATATCATATTATATTGCTGTTTTGCTATTCCCTCAATTCTTATTTAAATAAAACACTAGTTCAACTACAACAAAGTACCTTTGTTGTAAGTTTAAAACTCATGTTGAGAATTTTATACTAATATCTATTTTTTATTGGTTTGCCCTGTTTTTCTTAATTCTTCTCATTCTGTAGTTATTGACAATGTTAAACTTTACCCAAGCTCTGTGACTTTGGAAAACAGTTATGGTTAAACTGTCTCCCTCCCACCACCCTTTTGTATTCTGGAAAATGGCTCACCTTAAAGAACCACCTGTCCTCATAAGACTTGGATAAAACTTAACTATGACAAGGCCAAGCATGGTCTCCTAATTTCCACTTGTCACCTTATAAACTATTATCCGAACAGTTTTGTCCCTAGTTATCAGCACCAAGACCAAAGTTCAGCTAAGGGTTTTCTCCTTCCCTTGGGAACCCTGAAATTTGGTCCACCCTCAGACTGAGCCAGCACAGAGCCTTTCCTTAAGGGCCACTCCTGGAGAGAATGTCTCAGCATTAATTTTTTTTTTCATCTAATCTCCAATTATACACCACTCCTTCACTTTACCCCTCCACCCCTAGTTCTTGTTTATTCCATATAAAAGAAAAACCCTCTCGCCCAGCTCTTGTAAAAATGAAAGACTATATATTCAGTGTTTTCATTGCAATTGTCTTTTCTTTTTAAAGTTTTTTAAAAGATTTATTTATTTGAAAGAGAGAGAACACAAGTGGTAGCTGGGGTAGAGGAAGAGAGAGAAACTCAAGTGGATTCCTTGCTGGGTGCAGACCCTGAGACAGGGCTGGATTCCATAACATTGAGGTCATGATCTGAGCTGACGTCACCAGTAGGTCACTCAACCAACTGAGCCACCCAGGTGCCCCTGCAACAGTCTTTTCAAATGAAGTCCCTCCTCATCCAAGTCCAGATATATTGTTAATTTAATTTTATATAATTAGGAGAAGTTCTGTGGAGGCATATGGTGTCAACCTTAAAAGTACAAGCAGTTATTCTTTTCAGCAAAATGATTTATTCAGGAATAATAGGGGAATGGAAATTTGAGACACGCAAGCTAGGTAAAAACACAGGCAAGTCTGGAGATCAAAGGAGAGAAATAATACCTTATCAAGAAAAGAAGGAAGTTGTGAAGAGCTGTTTTAAATGAAAATCCATTGAGAGAAAGGGAGAGTTCAGGATGATGACAGTTTCTTATTGGCTGAGTTGTGGAATTATCTTATTGGCAGTGCTTGTTGCTAGGCACAGAGAAACCCTTCCTTCCTTCTGCTGGAGTAGTAATGCAGACTACTTCCTGCTGAGACTGTAAGGTGTGTCTTCCTATTGGGGTCTGCAATTGAGGAGGAGTGGTGGTGTGTAAAATCTTTTCCTCAGGCCTCCTAACTTCATTTTTAGTGAGGTTTCCTTTATTCCATTTTACAGTGGGGAATGAAAATCCCCTGTACTATCCTTATATTTCTTATGTAAGATTCTTGAAAATAAAAAATTAAAGAAACCAAAGGATGTTTTCCAGTGTACATTCTAAATGTTTGGAAATTGTTTTATTAACCTGATAAGTTGATAGTTCCTGAGGGGGGAAAAAAAAAAGACAGGAAATGCAGCGAGTTTGAAATATGACTCTATATTGACTCAGTACCTACATGAAGACACTGTTTAGGGGAGTGGTCATAAGCAGGCTCTGGGAGAGTCTCACCTTCTTTCTTGATACATTTGTATTACAAATTTTTTTCCACATGACAACAACCCATGATTGCTCCTTCTCATAAATTTCTTTTGATTAGCACCTTTCAAAGGTCTTATACTCACAGATAACAAAATTTTAGAAGGTTATTTTAAAAGGAAAACTGATCATGTATAAGTGGAAAAAATGGTAAATAAAAATGGGGTTAGATTTTTTAGGTATTGGACAGGGGTTATATTTGTTCAAAATAATGTATAACACTAAGTATTTTTGTTTGTTGTTTGCTTTACTTTTTAACTGAGTATTATGACCTATCCATCTTTTAATTATGAAAGCATGGATTCTTTACTTTCTTTTCAAATACAAATATTATTTTGATAATATTTTGATATATTTTTCTTCCTACTTCTCCAGATATCCATTTGTCCCATAGTGGCTATTTCTCTTTGTTCTTTCTAACATCCCTAGATGCCTCCATTTCTATACAAACTATACATCAATGTCATCTTCTCCTCCCACTATATTTATTCCCACATCATGGCATCTTACTTTTTCGTTTGCTTGTTTGTTTGTTTTAGGGCATATTTGGTATTGTTTTACACATACACATTGTGGAATTAAAAAAAAATCTTTATGGTAGGAATGCAAATTGATATAGCCATTTTGGAAGACAGTTTTACATTGTAGGGGAGGAAAAATAATTTTCTTCTACACCTCATTCCTCTTGGCTGAGACCTTTTCTATAAAAAGGATAAACTAAGAACAGGAGAAAAAATAATTCGCCTGCCTATGTTTGTATGGACAGGAGCAGGATAAACTGTGGAAGATTTGGACAATGAAATATTATGAAGCACTTAATAGAAATGAGCTAAGAAGCTGTGAAAATACCTGGAAGAACCTTAAATGCATGTAAGGAATGAAAGAAGCCAATCTGAAAAGGCCACTTGGTGTATTCGGAGTCCAACAGCAGTAGTTTCCCCTTATCTGCAGTTTTGCTTTCTGAGGTTTTATTCCAGAAGCAGAACCTTACTGATGTATAGTCAGAAAGTTAGGAGCAGCCAAATGGTGGGTCACGATGCCTGTGTCACTCACCTCATTTCAGCTCATCATGTAGGCATTTTACCCCCTCACATCATCATAAGAAAAAAAAAAACAAAAACATGAGTACAGTAAAATAAGATATTATGAAAGAGAGGGAGAGATCACAATCATGTAACTTTTGCTATAGTATATTGTTATAATTATTCTCTTTGATTAGTAGTTATTGTTATTAATCCCTTCATGTGCTTAATTTATGAATTAAGCTTTATGATGGATATGTATGTAGACCCCGAAAACAGTCTATATAGGATTCTGGGCTCTCTCTGGTTTCAGGTATCCACTATGGGGTCTTATAACATACCCCCAAGATAAGGGGAGACCTACTGTATATGACATTCTGGAAAAGGCAAAACTAGGGAGACAGTAAAAATCAATGGTTCCCAGGGGTTCATAGGGAGGCAGGGGTGAATAGGCAAAGCACAAAGGATTTTTTAGGGCTGTGAAAGTACTTTGCATGATTCTGTAATGATGGAAACTTGTCGTTATGTATTTGTCTACACTCATAGCTTGTACAACAGGAAGAGTAAACATGTAGGTAAACTATGGATTTGGGTGATAACGATGTGTCAATGTCAATTAATCAGTTTTAATAAATGTGCCATTCTAGTGTAGGATGTTGATTATGCAAGAGGCTGTGCATGTGTGAGAGCAGGCTCTTTATGGGAAATCTCTGCCTTTACCTACTAGTTTTGCTGTGAACGAAAAACGACTCTAAGGATAAAGTCTTTAAATATGAAAAAGAATCAATGATTTTGAAAGCAAGAACAATAGCAAAAAAGTTCCAACCGGTGCTATGATGACAAAATTTGTATCCTGAATATTTCTTAGCTATAATTTGTTTGGAAATTTAGGTGATTTTGTTATTGTTATTGTTCAGAATACATGTGATAGATGCTTTGTAAATCCTCTTTAATACAGACCAGATAAAGATTGTCATTATAAAAAGAATGTAAAGGAATTGTTCAAATTTGAAAAGCTTTAAAATGTCACAGTTTACATGAAATCACAAAAGGTGATTTATATTTCATTATTGTTACATCACTAGTCACTTTATTTGCTTAATGAAATAGAATGATTATAATAGCAGAAGATCTACAGGCTTGTGACTGCCAAACAAGAGGCAAGTTGACAACAGAAATGAGAAGTGGATAGCAAACAGAGTGCCTGAGGCCAGGTGTAAATAGTAGCTGAAGTGAGAGATGCCAGAAAACGTTATTTAATACAGGCAGGCCTGAGTTGAGAGCCTCTAGAGGTATGCTTTTATGTCACACCTGAGGTACTTCCCGAAGGAATTCCCTGAGAAATGTAACAGTATTTTTAAAACCTAAAGTGGTAGTCATTTAACTCAAATGCCCCTAAGCCCTTCTGGGAGAGGTTTAAGAAAGCCACAGGTACATAGTGGAAGGCAACTCAAGAATTAAAACTTCAAAAGTTATTGAAAACAATCCAGCCCTGATCATTGCTCAATATAGGCTTCTAATTGAAGAGCAACGATTGAATTCCAAAACATCTTTGTGGGCTATGGAAACAGGAAAAAGGAAAGAGACTGTCTGGCCAGTGAAGGGTGGTAGAATAGGCCACCCCCAAATGCCACCCCTGTGAGCCTGTGTCAGTTCAGGAAATGCTAAAACATACGACTTTGTCAAGGTTGATTATTTGGAACTATAACCAATTGAAAAACAAGAAATGCACGAAGAGGCTTTCTCAGAACTCCCCTTGTCTGCCTAAAAACAGATATTCCAAAAGGAGCTTAGTTGTCATAAACCATAAAAGTCAAAAGATTGACTTTTATCACAGAAGAGAAGGCTAGACATCTGCACCACACCTGGACAGATTGTCCCAGCCCATCCTACCACCTATCTTTTCTTCTTCAGGCCCATTCATCTTCTCTGAAAATCATTCATTCTCCCTTAAAAGACCCACATGCCTCTCCCTTTCCATGTTAAAATGGTATTTAAGCCTGAATTCTATGTCACCTGGGGAGTTAGTCATTTCCTTGTAACCATGCGAGGTTACAAGGTAACCATGCGAGGTTACAAGGTAATAAACTACTGTTTTTTGTTTCTGGTTTTGGTTTTGTTTTTTCCTGTTACGCTGTCGTTTAGAACCGTGGTCTCCGCTAAGAACTAAGAAAAGTAGAGGGAAGATTGTTTCTCCTTCTCCCTACCATCGATCATATTTAAAATCTAAGATTCTAACATTTTATTCACAATTTAAAACTAAGTGTATGGGACAGGGGAGAATATGAGAAAGAGAAACACATATACCAGAGGATAATTTTTTTTAATCCTACAAACACAATATTAAGTACCACTGAAAAGAAAAATTGAAGCGAGACGTTTTTGTGTTTCTAAGAGTTGCAAGCTGAATAAAGTAATGTGAAACTATTAAATGAGATGACCTGACCCTCTAAAAGCAATTTAAATCTCACTAAAGGAAACATTCAGCACTTTTCACATGTAGATGGAAAGAGTTGTCTTCCAAAGGGTCAGTTATGTTAGAAAGACTAAAACATATGGGGGAATATCAGAAAATTGCCCTTTGGATACTTAATGGAGAGCATTATAAATGACCTTGTGCCTGGTGAATTGAGTCTGAAAAGATTCAATCAGCTTGCACTGGTGAGCATAATACAATTTTTTAAAACTTTAATACCTAGTTATTTTCAGCCAAGAGGCAATTATTTTTTTTCCCTGGTAGAGTAGGCATTTTGTGGGTCCTGTTTTATTTTGTGGCTCCAGAATATATCAGTTTTTGAATTCTTAATTTGAGCAAAACCTGTCTCGAATAAATACCTTTATATAATTACCCTAAATATATTATAGCTTATACTAAGAAATATATATGATGCACAATTGTTTTGCTTTCTGTCAAGTAATATATTGATAGTCTATATTTCAAATTATCAGAAAGGAGTAGTCTCCATTAAAAATTTATTTTAAGGGAAAGGTAAAATAATGAGTTGTAGTTGTAAAATGCATAATGATATAGCGACTCAGGAGAAGAACCCGAAGGAAAAATGAGAGTAACAGAAATGGAAACACTTTATGACCAATATCTATTTCATAAAGTATCTGCAAAGCTAATTGTAAACAGCAAATAGAAACACCCTAAATAGCAAATATTAGGTTTCTCTATTTTACATATTCTTTTATTTTTTTTTTAATTTATTTTTTATTTTCAGCATAACAGTATATACAGCAAGGGATGCAATTTGAAATATATTTACCACTCTGAGGCATATCTAGCTCTTTAGAATTCAAACTTGCCTTCTATATTATGTTTCTGAAAATGGTAACTGTTTAGGAATGATCATGTGATAGCTTAAAACAAATACAACTATAACCTCTGTCAAGGGCAGGGATTTTTGTGCATATCCAGAAGATCTGGGACATGGTAGGCATTTAATATTTATTGGTTGGATGTATACAGTATAGGAATTAATGTTCAAATATATAAAGATTTTTCTATCATATCAATGTTTCTATTTTTACTCTGAGAGTTCATCTGAGAAGATATATCATCATGTAATAATAGAAAAAATAAATTTAGACTGTTTCACTTCTGATAATTATCAACTGTGACACTAGATGCATCACATGGCCATCTGAGTCTCAGTTTCCTCATTTCTAAAATGTAGTTCATATTTATTTTTTAAAAATTCTATTCTTCCTTCTCTGGGTTCCTACAGGCATATGTGTAAAGTTACTTTATTAACCTAAAGCTCTAAAAATTGGGATAAATATTCAATTTGATGATCTTTGAAATTAAAAAAGTACATTTTTAAAATCTTCCTGTTTATTGCACACAATAAATATATATATAATTATATATATATATGCTTATATGCTATATAGCTTTCTCATATATATATAACTATATATAGTTATATATATGCTTATATTCTATATAAGATTTCTTTTTACCAACTATATTGCCTGGCATAATTCTGAATATAGTTATTTATAAAAAAAAATGCCTGCTTGGCATCTGTTCAAATGTTTGCCTGAGATTCAAAAGGCTGTTTTAAAACTAATTAATTTTATATATTTTCCCACATTTCTCTTAATCATGGCTCTGATGTCTTTGATAGCAGTATCCACAGTTTGGAAAAATAATGCCATATAAATTCTAGTATTATTATTCTCCCAAACTGTTATTTAGTATATTTTACAAAAAAACTAACATTTCACATCATGAAGTAACCTATTTAATTTTACACCCATAACTTTACCTACATGATTGTTTTTTACATTCATAAATAGATAAAAAGCAAGTACATGTTAATTCTCTTTATCAAGCTGTGCCTTTAAAATAAAGTGACTGTATTCTTCACATAGCATGGTGATTTTCTGTTATATTGCTATCCGGTTTGACTCTCAAAGGCTTTCACACTTAACAAACTGATTTGTTTCACAATTTAAGCCTGCTTGTATAGGCATTCAATGGAAGGAAAGAGAAATGTCTATATCATAAGAACAAATTTAGCCATATCTCAGTGAAGCCTTAGACTCGTTAATCTGAACAAAAGCATCTTTCCCTTCTTCTGCTAGTGGTGAAGTTCTTGGAGACTTAGAAGGGGTTTCCTTATTGCAATGCTCGCTAAAATAGTACATTTGACTAATAATTATTCACATAATGGTATTTCTTGAATATCCTTATATGCCAAGCACAGGGCTAGCTGATAGGAATAGAGCAATAAATGAAAGAAACCTGAAGGCTACCTCAAATGGTAACCCATAGTTTCCTATGAAGATGAACATTGGGTAAATAATAAAATAACTAGCTGTATTATAATAAATCCTATAAAAGACAACATAAGGTGCTTAGAAAATGTGTATCCAGAACACATGGCCTAGTCTTAGCAGAGAAAGTGTTTTTAGAGAAATGGCAGGTATGTTAAGATATGGATTGATTCTTATTTTGTGATGCAGATTATCACAGATGTTTCCTTTAAAGTGATGTGTAATTTTCTTCCTCAGTTTTAATTGGAATTATTTTATTGAAATTTGCTTGAAATAAACAATTGAAAAATATTATTTATGTAAACCTTGAAGGATGTTACAATAATACTTTACAAAAATATTAAAACCTCCATACTCAGGAGCAAACGAAACAGAGAAATAAAAAAACAACAAAGACAACAACAACAACAACAAAATCAAACAAATAAACTCACCAGATTTGGTGTTTCATTATAGTAGTGGACTTTGGAAATACACTTTTCCTGATTGTGAATTTGACCACTAACCAACACAACAATTCCATGCTAACAATCAGCAGAAAGACCTTATATATTTACTAACTGATTCATTAAATATGTGCACCATTGATTTTATGTAACATTTAAGATTTTTTCTTTTTATCTTCAAAATTAATTCTAGTTCCTAAAACTTGCAATTACATCTGTTTATGCACTCTGTTTATAAATTGTTCCTTGCAGAAAACATATTTTCTGCCATTTTAAGTGGATCATTCAGTTGTACTATCTTTAGATTTGCTCTTGAATGTTTCATGATGTATTTGTCAATTTATATCCTTTAGGACTATATGTAGACTTCATATATTTAAAATGAAACTTAAGGGGCACCTGGGTGGCTCAGTGGGTTAAAGCCTCTGTCTTTGGCTCAGGTTGTGGTACCAGGGTCCTGGGATCGAGCCCCACGCAGGCTCTCTGCTCCTCAGGGAGCCTGCTTTCTCCCCTCTCTCTCTCTGCCTGCCTCTCTGCCTACTTGTGATTTCTCTCTCTCTGTCAAATAAATAAAATCTTTAAATAAATAAATAAATAAATATAATGAACGTGAAGATTTTAATTCTCTATTTTATTTACTCAATTAGTTAGAAATATAGCCATTATCAAATTGTTTTATTTCATGTGCTTTTTATTTAAGAATTTCAATGTAAAAAGTACTAGAGAGAAGCATAACTTTGAAAAATAATTTATTTGCTATTATTTTATAGTAATGTAACTGAAATATAAAAAATATCATTTTGTAATTATGAAAGTCTTAACATAATGAATTGTTTCAGCTAATGTACATGAATGATCAAATGGATTTTCAGTAAGTATAGCAGTTAGGTGCAGAGACAGGAAGAGCTTGAAGCACATTTGCATCTGGGTGGAGAAAAAAATTGATTCATGTTCTGGGCACTTGTTCTAATTCCTATTTTCTCCTCATCCTATATGAGGTTGATTAAATTATGCACTAGTGACAAATAGTCTCTTTAAGCAGTCATTCATTTAACGGAATGAAATAGCCCTAATAGGGGATATGGGTCATTTGTCATCTTCTCCAAACTCCCATCTGTGTGAGGGGCTGTCTCACAGAATCTGCATGCGTGGGAGTCCTGTGATGAAGGAACAGTGCAGGCTAGGAAAGGGTTCTCGTGGACTAATCTCAGCTGGTTGACAGGGCCCTATTAGAGAACATCAGTGAACATGACCAGGTTCAGTGGCAACCCTAAAAAAGATGAAGTCTTTTATCATACAATCCATCTGTTTGGGGGCTCTGCCTCCAGACCAAGAGGCTGGGAGCACTGCTTTAGGAATCAAAGCCACTGCATGGATTTGAGATATGATTTTCAGTGAGTGAAGAGGGTAGACTTAGAGTTTAATTAGAAACATACTTAAGATAATATGTAGGATAAAAGAAAAGCAAAAAACTACCAGATATAATGAGGGGAGATTCAAAAATCAATGGCAAATTTTGATGACTTATTATGTTCTCTTAATCAAAGCGAAGAGATTTTTTTTAATTTTTAATTTTTAAAAACATGTAATATATTTTTATCCCCAGGGGTACAGGTCTCTGAATTGCCAGGTTTACACATTTCACAGCACTCACCATAGCACATACCCTCCCCAATGTCCATAACCCCAACCACCTTCTCCCAACCCTCCTCCCCCCAGCAACCCTCAAGGTGTTTTGTGAGATTAAGAGTCACTTATGGTTTGTTCCCCTCCCAATCCCATCTTGTTTCATTTATTCTTCTCCTACCCCCTTAACCCCTCATGTTGCATCTCCACTTCCTCATATCAGGGAGATCATATGACAGTTGTCTTTCTCCGATTGACTTATTTCACTAAGCATGATACTCTCTAGTTCCATCCATGTCGTCACAAATAGCAAGATTTCATTTTTTGATGGCTGCATAGTATTCCATTGTGCATATATACCACATCTTCTTTATCCATTCATCTGTGGATGGACATCTAGGTTCTTTCCATAGTTTGGCTATTGTGGACATTGCTGCTATAAACATTCGGGTGCAAGTGCCCCTTCAGATCACTACGTTTGTATCTTTAGGGTAAATACCCAGTAGTACAATTGCCGGGTCATAGCGTAGTTCTATTTTCAACATTTTTAGGAACCTCCATGCTGTTTTCCAGAGTGGTTGCACCAGCTTGCATTCCCACCAACAGTGTAGGAGGGTTCCCCTTTCTCTGCATCCAAGCCAGCATCTGTCATTTCCTGATTTGTTAATTTTAGCCATTCTGACTGGTGTGAGGTGATATCTCATTGTGGTTTGATTTGCATTTCCCTGATGCCGAGAGATATGGAGCACTTTTTCATGTGTCTGTTGGCCGTCTGGATGTCTTCTTTGCAGAAATGTCTGTTCATGTCTTCTGCCCATTTCTTGATTGGATTATTTGTTCTTTGGGTGTTGAGTTTGCTAAGTTCTTTATAGATTTTGGACACTAGCCCTTTATCTGATATGTCGTTTACAAATATCTTCTCCCATTCTGTCAGTTGTCTTTTGGTTTTGTTAACTGTTTCCTTTGCTGTGCAAAAGCTTTTGATCTTGATGAAATCCCAATAGTTCATTTTTGCCCTTGCTTCCCTTGCCTTTGGCGATGTTTCTAGGAAGACATTGCTGCAGCTGAGGTCGAAGAGGTTGCTGCATGTGTTCTCCTCAAGGATTTTGATGGATTTCTTTCTCACATTGAGGTCCTTCATCCATTTTGAGTCTATTTTTGTGTGTGGTGTAAGGAAATGGTCCAATTTCATTTTTCTGCATGTGGCTGTCCAATTTTCCCAGCACCATTTATTGAAGAGGCTGTCTTTTTTCCATTGGACATTCTTTCCTGCTTTGTTAAAGATTAGTTGACCATAGAGTTGAGGGTCTATTTCTGGGCTCTCTATTCTGTTCCATTGATCTATGTGTCTGTTTTTGTGCCAGTACCATGCTATCTTGATGATGACAGCTTTGTAATAGAGCTTGAAGTCTGGAATTGTGATGCCACAACCTTGGCTTTCTTTTTGAATATTTGGTTATTTGAGGTCTTTTCTGGTTCCATATAAATTTTAGGATTATTTGTTCCATTTCTTTGAAAAAAATGGATGGCATTTTGATAGGAATTATATTAAATGTGTAGATTGCTTTAGGTAGCATAGACATTTTCACAATATTTATTCTTCCAATCCAGGAGCATGAAACATTTTTCCATTTATTTGTATCTTCCTCAATTTTTTTCATGAGTACTTTATAGTTTTCTGAGTATAGCTTCTTAGCCTCTTTGGTTAGGTTTATTCTTAAGTATCTTATAGTTTAAGATACTTAAACTATAAACTATAAACTGTAAATGGGATTGACTCCTTAATTTCTCTTTCTTCTGTCTCATTGTTGGTGTAGAGAAATGCAACTGATTTCTGTGCATGATATTATATCCTGACACTTTACTGAATTCCTGTACAAGTTACCAGCAATTTTGGAGTGGAGTCTTTTGGGTTTTCCACATATAGTATCATATCATCTGTAAAGACTGATAGTTTGACTTCTTCTTTGCCAATTTGGATGCCTTTAATTTCCTTTTGTTGTCTGATTGCTGAGGCTAGGACTTCTAGTACTATGTTGAATAGCAGTGGTGATAATGGATATCCCTGCCGTGTTCCTGACCTTAGCAGAAAATCTTTCAGTTTTTCTCCATTGAGAATGATATTTGCGGTGGGTTTTTCATAGATGGCTTTGAAAATATTGAGGTATGTGCCCTCCATCCCTACACTTTGAAGAGTTTTGATCAGGAAGGGATGCTGTACTTTGTCAAATGCCTTTTCAGCATCTACTGAGAGTATCATATGGTTCTTGTTCTTTCTTTTATTGATGTTTTGTATCACATTGATTGATTTGCGGATGTTGAACCAACCTTGCAGCCCTGGAATAAATCCCACTTGGTCGTGGTGAATTATCCTTTTAATGTACTGTTGAATCCTAGTATTTTGGCGAGAATTTTCACATATGTGTTTATCAAGGATATTGGTCTTTAGTTCTCTTTTTTGATGGGGTCCTTGTCTGGTTTTGCGATCAAGGCGATGCTGGCCTCATAAAATGAGTTTGGAAGTTTTCCTTCCATTGCTATTTTTTGGAACAGTTTCAGGATAATCAGAATTAGTTCTTTAAATGTTTGGTAGAATTCCCCTGGGAAGCCATCTGGCCCTAGGCTTTTGTTTGTTTGGAGATTTTTGATGACTGTTTCAATCTCCTTACTGCATATGGGTCTGTTCAGGTTTTCTATTTCTTCCTGGTTCAGTTGTGGTAGTTTATATGTCTCTAGGAATGCATCCATTTCTTCCAGATTGTCAAATTTGTTGGCATGGAATTGCTTGTAGTATGTTCGTATAATAGTTTGTATTTCTTTGGTGTTAGTTGTGATCTCTCCTCTTTCATTCATGATTTTGTTTATTTGGGTACTTTTTCTTTTTTTTTTTTTTTTGGATAAGTCTGGCCAAGGGTTTATCAATCATATTAATTCTTTCAAAGAACCAGCTCCTAGTTTCTTTGATTGTTCTATTTGTTCTTTTTGGTTTCTATTTCATTGATTTCTGCTCTGATCTTTATGATTTCTCTTCTCCTGCTGGGCTTAGGGTTTCTTTCTTGTTCTTTCTCCAGCTCCTTTAGGTGTAGGGTTAGGTTGTGTACCTGAGACCTTTCTTGTTTTTTGAGAAAGGCTTGTACCGCTATATATTTTCCTCTCAGGACTGCCTTTGTTGTGTCCCACAGATTTTGAACCGTTGTATTTTCATTATCATTTGTTTCCATGATTTTTTTCAATTCTTCTTTAATTTCCTGGTTGACCCATTCATTCTTTAGAAGAATGCTGTTTAGTCTCCATGTATTTGGGCTCTTTCCAAATTTCCTTTTGTGATTGATGTCTAGCTTCAGAGCATTGTGGTCTGAAAATATGCATGGAATGATCCCAATCTTTTGATACCAGTTAAGACCTGATTTAGGACCCAGGATGTGATCTATTCTGGAGAATGTTCCATGTGCACTAGAGAGAATGTGTATTCTGTTGTTTTGGGATGAAATGTTCTGAATATATCTGTGATGTCCATCTGGTCCAGTGTCTCATTTAAGGCCTTTATATCCTTGTTGATCTTTTGCTTGGATGATCTATTTCAGTGAGAGGAGTGTTAAAGTCCCCTACTATTATTGTATTATTGTTGATTTATCTCTTTGATTTTGTTATTAATTGGTTTATATAGTTGGCTGATCCCATGTTAGGGGCATAGATATTTAAAATTTTTAGATCTTCTTGTTGGATAGATCCTTTGAGTATGATATAGTGTCCTTCCTCATCTCTTATTATAGTCTTTGGCTTAAAATCTAATTGATCTGATATAAGGATTAAGGCCAAGAGATTTTTAATTCAAATTAATTTTCATTGAGTGTATACTATATACAAACAATTATAACAGACAGACTTCCTTAAAACAAACAAAAAGGCATAAACACTCATGGAATTTATGATCTGCTGAAGAAAGCAGACTGACAGAATAATCGTTAGGCCAGAGTAAGAGCTTTAGAGATGTATACACAGGTCATAAGCATCATGTTTACAGGAAATATGTCTGTTTGGTCATCAGTGTATCTGGGGCCTAGCACATTTTTTGCACACCATAGATTTATAATGATATTCACCGATGTAGAATGAAGATATTTAGGCCACATTATACCAGACCTTAAATACCATGCTAAGGAGTAATAATAGGAGGGCTGGGGATGGATACAAGAGGTAGTGTTCGTTTTTTTTAGTATACAGTCAACTCAGCAGTGGCTTCTAAAGTCTTGGCTGATACTGCTCTGCCCCAGTTAATGTTTGTTGTGTGGGACACTGCATTCCATATTGACACATGCCTTCTTCCTATGATGTGGTTTCACCACAGTAATACCTGGATTTACTCATAGCCTAGAATGGACCTTTGTTGTTTGTGGTTTCATAGTACCATGCCCTTACCATGTTTGGCTATACACTTTAGTATCTCTTGTAAATATATTAATTATCTATCTCTATAACAATTTTACTAAGATGACATTTTTTTCTCATTTTTGTTAGGTCCTTTTGCTCAAGCTTATGTTCTTCAAGGGCTGGAGGAAAAGAGAAGTGAAAGAATCAGAGCCATGAAGAGCAACACAATCTGAAATCAGGTGTTTCTTTGAATCCTCTTTGGTGTTGGACCACTCACTTTATTTTATTTTATTTATTCATTCTTTTATTTACTCACTTGTTTATTTACTTTGCTTTTCTAGGACAAAAGTTATTTATCTTGTCACCATGGGTAGGCTGTTGATGGTTCACAAACACTTTCAAAGATACAGAGATGAATACAAATATTTTATGGGGAAGAATATATAAGGATTTGTAAGTTTCTCAGGATTTCTGTGGTTCAAAATTCAAAAAGTTGAAGAAAGGAAGAAAGTGATGAAAAAAGGAAAGAAGGAAGAATGGAAGGAAAGAAGGAAGGAAAGAGTAGTCAAGGAAAGAAAATAGCCAGAGAGTATTAGAAGGCTATAATCATTTAAAAACATGATGTGATAAGTTATAGAAAACATCTCAAAGTTTTACATAGATCTAAAATAAGAAAATTATTTGTGAAATTGAGAGCAATTTTAGCCAAAAGGGAGAGGAACCTTACTGAAAGGAATTTAGAAACTTAAGTTATTAAATTATTTTAAAATATCCTTTTAGTCATCTTTATTGTTCAGAAATGGTTCAGTTATGATCAGATAATTCTCATTTTATTAATAGGAAAATAACATTTTAGAGGAGTTTAGAAATTCATTCAGGATATATATGAAAATAAGAAGTCAGAAATAGAACTTTGGTCATGTGACTATTAATTTCCTACTCACAACACTACAGCTTTTATCCTTTATTATAGTTATATCTGGTTTATTCACATTTTTCTGTGGTTTAAATTACTTTACTTAAATTCACAGTAACTTGCACTATTGAGGATATGTGCCAAAAATCAGTCTACTTTTTTGGCTGTATCCATATGAACAGACTGCTTCTTTGATAAAACAGAACAAATCAAAAGAAAAAAAAAAGCACTACTTGATCAATGTACACTTGGGAAAAGCTCACTGTGCAAAAATATAACTTTAAACAAGGTATTCAGACTTGTACAAATGAAACCTCAATAGCATTCATTCCACTGAAGATAAAAAATCAATAAACTATGTTTAATCTGGAAGAACTGTGCTTCTTTGATTGTATTACTTCAAAAGGTGTTGAAATTATGCAGAAGCAACAGCTTCATACATTTTTAAAATATTTTTAGAAGTTATCATGCTCTGGGATCATCTGTTCTTCTTCAGATTTTTTTTTAATCACTATCCAAAATGTTTAGTGGTCTCCATCTTTCATCCTCCTGCCATGACAGTTACTTTATCACATAGTTAGACACCTGCTCCAGGCATGACTTTCCTCATGAGTAAGCTGCCACCTAAGACTTATTTGAAAGGTAACATGTAGGCCATCTTCATTTAAAAACAAAAATCTCCTTGTGACAAATGCTTGGATTCCATTAAATCATTTACTCAAATTAAACATTGCTAAAAATGAATACTGATGGACACATTTATAAGTCATTTTTCCACTAGAATGAGAGAGTATTTTTCCCCAAAATTTATCTTTTTTTTTAAAGATTTTATTTATTTATTTGACAGAGATAGATCACAAGTAGGCAGAGAGGCAGGCAGAGAGAGAGAGAGGAGGGAGCAGGCTCCCTGCTGAGCAGAGAGCCCGATGCGGGACTCGATCGCAGGACCCTGAGATCATGACCTGAGCCTAAGGCAGCGGCTTAACCCACTGAGCCACCCAGGTGCCCCCCCAAAATTTATCTTTTATAAGAACTGGAAAGCCTTGTAAATGGGGAAAATGAAGTTAGAAGTCATTGCATGGTCAAGTGCGTCTTTGAAAGCTAGGGTGTATCAATCATCTACAGACACTAACACATTCATAAGAAATTAACCTGTATGGCACATGAAATAACTGAAAATAAATATGGAAGAAGAAGCAATGTTTTAATAATCATATTATCATCTTATTAAAATTTTTCTAGTCCTCCCAAAGTCCAAAAATTCATTTCTTAAGAGCAGTAAGCAAAATCAACACTATGGAAATAAGCTGAAAATCAAGCACACAGGCGACTTTGGATGCACCTAATATGTCAGCATTGATCTAGTTTTATATAACTTGTCAATTTAATTCATACACATACGATATTTTTCAGAAGCTACAGAGTTTACAATCTATATTACTTTTGCATTCTTCACGACATTGTTGCAATGCTGGTGTCATACCCAGTTCTTTTTCTCCTTCAGTATTACCTTCATTTGGGTGTTATTATCAGTCAGGGAGGCTTTAATCATAAGTCACAGAACTGAGTAAGAGAAACTTATGCTTTTATCATGTAGGAGAAGAAAAACACTTTTTCCTCTACCCTTTTGAATTGTTAGCTGAGACTCCTATAATAAAAGACAGATTAACAAGAGAAAACAACCAGAACTGTGTTAACACAGATACCTCATGTATACATGGGCAATACCCAGGAAAAAATGAGTAACTCTCTGAAGTGACTTACATTCAGGTTTAAATACCATCTCCATGGGGAAAGGGGGGTATAGGATGTAGGCCTCTTGGAGGATAGCAACTGATTTTTTAAGAAAGACGAATGTGCCCCTAGAAGAACAGATGGGAGGTATGATAGTTTTTGACAAAGTCTATCTAGATGGGGTGTCCATTTCTAGTCTCTGAGAAGCAGACTGTGATAAAAGTCACTCTTCCCCGGGTTGATGAAACTCTTAGAAAGGGGATTTATGACAACTGAGTTTCTTTTGGAGGATCTGTTTTTAGGCAGATAAGGAGAGTTCAGAGAAAGCCACTTGCTGCATTTTTTTTAAAGTGCCTACAGCTCAAAATAATCAATATACCAAAGCAGTATATTCTGGGAGGCATAATTTGCTACGTTTCACTCAAAAAATTTGTAGGCAGGCGTTTCTAGTTTGGATGCAGCAGCCTTGTGAAGTAGTTAATGTACCAGAAACCTTCTATGTATTTATTTTGAAATCCTCAGAGACTTGGCATTTTGTCCTATTATTTCACGATCACATGAACATTATAATTATCTCCTGTTATCACGTCCTTAAATCATGTTCAAAGAGGAGAAGCAAAGTGGGTAGCAGAAATTAGTTATTCTCATGGTATGTCTGCTATCAGAAAGCCATAGCTTCCCCACAAACCACTCTCCGTACCCTACAGGTTTCCCTTTATGCTATACTTGCCAAAAGTTGGTCACGTGACCACCCCTGGCTATATAAGGAAAGCTGGATACAAGAATATCTGGCAGAGGTGAGTGGGCTCACTATAATTACTTAAGATTAATCAGGATATATCCCTGTGATGAGGGACTTAGTAGCCCTAAACAAAATTAGGATTTAGTTGGCAAGGAGGGAGAGAGCAGCTAATAGTGCTTACCACAAATGAATACAATTCTTCAGAGAATTATATTCAGAGAAAACTGATGATTTTCCATGCTAAACATTTGTGATATATGACTCTGTTCTCTTGAAATGAATATAAAATGTGAATAAACATATTGTCTCTGTCAAATTTTAATGGTAAATAAAACTGACCTAGTACCTGAGGCTGTGGTAAGAGTGTTCTACCATATCATTTCATCACATTCCTTCACAGAGTTTTATTTTTCTGAGATGAAGAGAGAGCTAGATATATGCATTTCAACCAAGAAAAAAGAATGGTATTTACTTGCATCTACAATTGGGCAGCCAGTAGGAATGTTACTTTTACATATGTTTCATTTAATTCTCAAAATAAAACGTGAGTTATCTGTGAGCATATACACTTTGCATAGCAATAAATTTAGATTCAGATATGTTAAGTAAAACATCTTTATGTAATATTTTCTGAGTAAAAACATCAAAAGAAACTTAGAAGAGGGGCTCCTGGGTGGCTCAGTGGTTTAAGCCTCTGCCTTCAGCTCAAGTCATGATCCCAGAGTCCTGGGATCCAGCCCCGCATCGGGCTCTCTGCTCAGCAGGGAGCCTGCTCCACCCCCCCCCCCCCAGCGCCTGCCTCTCTGCCTACTTGTGATCTCTCTCCCTTGGCCAAATAAATAAATCTTAAAAAAAAAAAAAAGAGAAAGAAAAGAAAGAAAGAAATGGAAGAGCTTCAATACATGAGTTCTTCCCACATCATTTGGAATACTTCCATATCACTGAACAAGATTTCACATTAATATAGATCATTTTTAGATCACACTTTTAATGATGTCTGCCAAATGAATTAAGGTATGACAGGGCATTGGGGCGTAAACATACAAAATATGCTCATCTGTTCATTCATGCAATAAATGACTTTTGAGCATGTAGTAGGCTGTGTTAAACACTCAAGATATTAAAAGCAATGAAAATATATTAGATAAAATCCCTTTTCCAAGAGGCTTTCAGGTTAAAGAGGTAGACAAAGGGCACCATCATTTTCTCATAAATGTTATGGAAGGATGTTCACATGGTAGCATCAAAATAATGAGAGCACTTCCTAAGCCTGCCATAGGCTTCCTGGGTATTTATATACCTGAACAGAGTCAGCTCTGTGTATATCAGGGGGATGGGAGGAAGAGGTGGGGGCAGTGTTTGAGGTATGTCCCTGGCAAAGGCAAGAATATGTGAAAACAGTAAAAGTCTGGAGATCGCATGGTCTAGATACCAAGGAATATTTGAATTTAAGAACAGCTGAAGTATAAATAGTATAAATAGGGACATGAGTAAGGACAGGCATGAAGGATCTAATATGCTATGGAGAGAGTTTGGACTTTTTTGTTCAAGGTTACATAAAATCACAGGAGTGAGCTCTATTATATTTGTGTCTTAACTAGATCACTCCTCGTGTAGAGCAGGAAATGGGCTTATGGTTACTAAGGGTGTAGGCAGGGGAAACCTGGGTAGCTTCGCTGATTGGACATCAGACCTTGATTTCAGCTCAGGTGGTGCTCTTGGAGTCCTGGGATAGAGCCTCTCTTCCAGCTCCCAGCTCAGCAGGAGTCTGCTTGTCTCCCTCTCATTCTCTGCCCCTCCCCCCATTCGTGTGCACTCTCTCTCTCTCACTCTCTAGGGTAGTTAGATGAATCTTAAAAATAAATAAATAAATAAAAGAATGAAGACAGACCAGTTGCTGAAAACTGGGTAAGAGTTGATGATTATTTGAGCTAAAATAATAGAAAGAAGGATTTGAAAATGACATGTGCGGATGGATTTGGGGAGGGTGAAATGTCTGGATATGAGACTATGTACATAGCTCTATTATGTTTATATTTATTATGATTTTAAAATATGTGTTATGTTTGTGTTGGTAACTTCATACTTGAGCACTGTTATTGCTCTTGCATTAGCCCTAACTCACTGATCCTGCTCAGGATCCTAGACTGTAATATAAGCAGTCATATCTTTTTAAGTTCTGAAAAATTCTCAGCCTTTAATCTTTGAATGTTTTATTTCCCTCATTCTTTCATTCTAAAATTCCTGCTCAGCAAATATTTAACAGAGTCATTATGAGACTTTCCAACCCTGCAGTAGATTTTCATAAGTATACTGTAAGAAGCACTGAACTTCCCAAATTATTTTTTAATTGTCTAGCTGTTGACTCTTGAGAGTGGTGAATATTTTAAGACTTTCTTTTTTTCCACTTTAGGACATTTTAGGTCCCATATAATTTAGAGAGACTTCTAGAAGAGTTAGATTTTCAACTTAGACTAAGAATTGGATTAACACAATTTCAGGGCTGTGTAACATATAAATAATGTGCCCTATTATTATTTTAGTTTCCACATAAAGCATATAGATTAAGAAAATCTGCTCCAACTTCCTATCTATTGTTTAGGGTAAATAATTTCATATGTAATATAATACATATATAATACAAATATTACATATGTGTTATCATTGTGGTCGTCCATTTTATTCTACTTGGATTTGAGACCAGGTGCCTATTCTGATCTAGTGCTGAGTGTGTGGGTTCCTTTATATTCACTTATTCATATCTATAAAAGTCATTCACAAATTTCAAGTTAATAAATATCACGTTATCAAGATACATGCAGATTTCTCCACTTGGAATGAATAGTATCAATCCACACAAGGATTATGATGAAATATAGTTTAAATGATAGCCTTCAAAAAGAGTTTCTGGGTGCTCTGCGACTCAACACCACTGATAATATGCTTCACCAAGCCGTGAAGTCTAGGGTTGGAACATTCCATCGGCATGAGTTTATTTTTGTGAGCACCAGGCCCCTTTACCTCTTCCTGAGCTTTCCATAATTTTCTGCAACCATAGGAAGTTTACATAGTTTTCTCTTTAGCTCTAATATGTTTGCATATAATCTTTTGGTTATATGGGTCAATTATTTTTCCCAGCTCTCTGAGTATAAGAGCTAGGAAAAAGCATCTCCAATCTCCCCTTTCCCCACCTCCAAACTCACATGTCTTTTACTCGAAAGCATGTAGAGCCATGGGCATAGTTTCCAACCACTGAATTAAGTCCTCTGTAAGAGTCACTGTTCTCCAGTGGTACATGACAGAAAGTCAATGCAAACTAGCTCAAGTTCAAAATGAGATTTATTGGTCCACATATCCAGGAAGGGCAAGGGTGATACTGAGGTTGAATGGAATTAGGAAACTGAATGTCTTCAGGATTCTCTCTACATTAGTCTTTTACAATTTTCCTCCTAGGTTATTTTAGTTACATTTTAGAGCAATCAGGGCTATCTGCATGAAGGATATGTTGCTGGTAGTTCTGGATTCACACTAACAATTTCATGGACTGTCAGGTAAAACCTTTCCTACTCATACTTAGTAAAATCTTGAAAAATGAATCAAGTATCCTGGTTTGGACCATGTTCATCTCCTGATTTTAAGAAGTGAATTGGCATGGGCACCTGCGTGGCTCAGTGGGTTAAGCCTCTACCTTCAGCTCAGGTCATTATCTCAGGGTCCTGGGATCCAGCCCCTCAGCCCGAAGTCTGCTCAGCAGGGAGCCTACTTCCCCCAACCCCGCCTTCTCTCTACCTGCCTCTCTGCCTACTTTATCTCTGTCAAATAAATAAATTAAATCTTAAAAAAAAATTTTTTTAAGATTTTATTTACTTACTTAACACAGAGAGAGAGAGGTCACATGTAGGCAGAGAAGCAGGAAGAGAGAGATGGGGAAGTAGACTGCCCGCTGAGCAGAGAGCATGATGCAGGGCTTGATCCCAGAATCCCAGGATCATGACCTGAGCCGAAGGCAGAGGCTTTAACCCACTGAGCCACCCAGATGCCCCTGGACTGACATTTTTTAACAGAATAAGAATGAAAGACATGTGAGATAAACCACACAAAGACATAGTAGAACACACACACACACACACACAAACACACACACGTGTTCTTCCATGAGTGCAAGAAATACAGATCTCTAGCTCCATACTTCCAGAATTATCAAAGCTTTCATGTAATCAACTTATATTCCCTTGTTTGGTTTTCAACGTTTATTTACCTTTTGCATCTTGTAATACAAGTATCATAAAGGCTGTCTGTGCTGTGGTAACGTTTTTTTTTTTTTTTTTTTTTAATAAAGTGCACTTTTCAGGAGTACTGCTCTTAATATTAATGCTTCTTTGAACAATCCTTCCTTTTTATGCCATCATCTGTTACAGTGTCTTTTACCTTAATACAAATGAGAATTAATTTATTTTTCCTACCTTCTTATTATCGACATTTCTACATGAAGAGGTACCACCTGTATCTGTGCAGGTTGGAAATGCCACATATCTAGGCTGTGCTTTTCATCTAGACTACCAAGTAATAGTCGGTTTTAACATGAATTCAACTATCATCAAACATTTGCCCATTGTTACTGAAAATTGTTTACTATAGGAGTATAGTTAACTTCGTGTTGGATATTAAAGCATTCCCTTGAACATTCTTAGCTTTTAATACTCCTGATACTCAAGCTAAATTGAACAGTTACATCACTTATTGCCCAATATTGCATCTCTGATTCTTAGAATACGCCATGTTTAAGGTCCTTATGGCCAAGGTCTTAGGTTATACCTGTTAACAGATACAAACTTTATAGAAATTAATATTACAAGTAGGAAGGCTTAAAAACTCTTCCAAATCTTTCCTTATTTTCTTAAGTTACCAAAGAACAACTAATATCATGAGGAAATTCTACTAAGACTGTGTTCAGTCTTTCTGTATGCCTGAACATTCAATGAAACCTAGGGGATTTAACCTATGCAGTTTTTGTTTTGTTTTATTTATTAGCAACTTCAACATTTTTCAGTGGTACTTTAAAGCTAATAAATAACTCAAAGAATGCATCTGTTCTGGGATATTTGTTTTCTCTATTACTATTGTTTTCCTACTTAATTCCATTTTTGGTAATTAGTATGCAGTGAAGATGTGCTCCATATAATTATTCAGAAAATTCTAGCTTAGGACCTTAGACATATCTATAAAAAATTTTTGATCTAAAGATTAAATATTTCCTTAATATTTATTTTAAGGAGTTACACTCTCCAAAAATGTCAAATATTGACAAAAGTCAACAAGTAGATGAAAGATGCTCAACATCACTACTTATCAGGGAAATGCAAATCCAAATCACAATGAGATTTCACTTCACACCTGTTAGGATGACCATTACCAGAAAGATAATAGATAATAAATGGTGATGGGGGTAAAAAGAAAGGAAAATTCTTGCACAGAGTTAATAAGAATGAGAATTGGTACCAACACTATGGAAAACGATATGGAGGTTCCTCAACAAACTAGAATAGAATTGCTATATGATCCTGTGACACCACATTTGGGTCTACAATCACATGAAAAGAAATCATGTCTTGAAGAGATATCTCTACTCCCAGGTTCCTTGCAATTGCTCATAACAGCCAAGTTATAGGAACAACCTAAATGTCTATGGATATACCAATAAAGAATAGATAGATAGATAGATATAATGAAATGTTATTCAGCCTTAAAAGAAAAATATCTTGCCATTTGTGACAACATGATGGACATTATGCTACGTGATATGAACCACATATAAAAAGACAAGTAACTGCATGGTCCTATCTATGTGTAAAATCTTTAAAAAAAGAAAAATACATGAAGTGATGGATGTGTTAACTTTCTGAAAATAATCCTTTCATAACATATGGGTAGAGCAAATCATCATGTCGTAAAACTTAAATATGTTATAACTTTATTTGTCAAATACATATTAAGAAAGCTGAAAAAATAAAGGAAACTAAAAAGCAAAAAGGGAAAAAAAACATGGTAAGTAAATCTGGAGAATTTTATATCTAAAATATCTCCATTCTACCTTAATATTCTATCAATAATATAGTATACAAGTATTCTGGGAGTAGGTCAGTGGAGACTAAGTATGTCTGTTCACCTATTTGGGTTAGGAAAGGTTTTCATTTGCTCATATGGTAGCAGGAAATGATAGAGACCTCTGGAACTTTTAGTTTACAGCTTGAGAGTGCTTGCGGGAAGACTTCTAGAACTTTTCAGTCTGGAACATTGATATGATCTTGGTTGTTCTTAACTTGTCATTTTGTGTTTCAGTTCCTCTCTTTAATAATTTAGAAAAATATTGTTTTCCCCCTACAGTGGATGATTATGAAGTAAGATCATATGTGGCACAAACATGGCATAGTTGGGGGTTAGAGCATATTATGGTTAAGAACTTGGGCTGAGGAATCTAGATCTGAAACTTGGCTGAGTCATGCGCTTGCTTATGTGAAGTATGCCAAGTTATATAACTTTTCTAAGCCTCAATTATTCACCTGTAAAATTAGGATAATAGCAATTTCCTCATAAAATTGTTGCAAGGTGTGCATATTATATAGAATCATTTGTAAAGTATTTAGCACAGTTCTGGGCACAAAGTAAAGTAAAATAGGTAGTACCTGCTATTATCATTTATAAAGACAGTATACTCAGAGATTGATGAGATTGACAAAATCACTCAAAAATGCATTTTTTTTAAGTTCTCACCATTTTATTTGCTAATCTTTTAGGAATCCATAGCCAAAATTTAGCTAGGTAATTCAAGACTTTTTTCAAAATATAACACTAATTGAAACACTACTGTGAACATTCTTATTGGTATTTGATGTGAAATAATATTCAATGAATAGACCATTTTAAATGTTTGAACCAAATACACCACCAAACTGTAGAATTTCATGACAAAGTATCATGGAACAACTATGAAACTGGTTTTTAACTACCCATCATTATATAGTTCTTTTTCGAGGAAATTGAAGACTGACAACCTTGTTTCCATCTGGAAACATCTAACATCTGTGATTGTAAACATCAAAACACAGCTGTTGTAGTTCTGAGTAACCACTCCAATTTATTTATTTTTGACTTAAAAAAAAATCTTGAGTTTTCATCAAACATCACAGTTGTTAAGCCATGTTCTTACAGCAGGAGGAAAAACAATTAAGAGAAATCACTCTATCAAAGATTTAAAAACAATACTTGAAAAAAGCCCGAAATGTATTTCACTTAAAGGAGATACGATCTCGCATCAATCAAACAATATCTTTTGTGGATTGCCTTTTTTTTGGAAACCACAGAATATAAAGCTATCAGGATGTTACAGATCCTGAGTTCATTTTATAGTTAGAATATTATAAAAAGTTTTCAGCAGGGCAGATTGAGCTACTCAAAGTTACTCAGGCAGGTGACGACGAACAAGGTAAAGAAGAATCATATATATATATTTCTGTAGAATCATATATTGTATGTGTAGATAGGATAGGTAACACCAAAACTTGAATTAGTTTTACAATTCTTAATCATATTTCAAATTCCATTTCAGGTAGATGAGCTCCTCATCTGCAGCCAGGGAGATAGAGAAATGTCCTTCAGCTACTGTCCTTCCTGGATGCTCACTGGGTTTAATTCCCCACTCTCCCATCAAACCCCAGAAGGCATGAGGTTTCTGATTCCTAAGTTATGCGTTGCTTCCACATTTAAACCCAGGCTCTTCCGATGGGTTCTTCATATGGTCTATCTGCTTTGTTCATTCTAGCATATAGTCCTCTCAGGCTCTGTTCTCTACAGTCCACAGGCAGGTCCCACCACATCCTGAGCTCAGCCTACATCCCCATTTCAGGCTCCAGGCTGCCTACTACCATTTATTTCTGGAAGGGAGAAATGGGTAGAATTTTCTTAACTTCAAGAACTTGAGATCTTGTGATTCTTTCTGTATTGAGGACACAGTTGAAATAGCAATACCATTCCAGTAAAACTCGGTTCTATTCACCGATATTATTGACTTAGATGTGCTTGGAACCTACTTGCAAATTCTCCAGTGTGGTTTATGCCTCCGTCCTAACCTTCCAGGCTTCTAAGAAACCAAGTTCAAGGTAGAAAGTTTTGTCCTGTGGTGCAAGGGTGCCTCCAAGCGGCAGAAAATTAAGGTGCGTTGGGTAGGTCTGAAGAATAAAGGCCATGCTAAGGTCACCCCAGTGCCACTAGCACCTTGGCAGTAGTTATTCCTGATACAACTGATATCAGAGAGATTCACAGGTGATCTAGTAATATTTACCTGTTTTTTAGGGCTTATTTCAGGTTTTTAACTGTAAGCATAAGAAATGAGAACTATATGGTTGGCACAACTCTTCTCAATCTTCATCTGCAAGATTTTGACAATAATAGTTTCTAACTCATAACATCATTGTGATAATTAAATGAATTAAAACACATATACAAATGTCTAGTATATATAATACGAAATTTATAATGTATAGCATATTATATGTGGTATAGAATATGTTGTATACACTAAGTAGTAGGATATATATTATATATTCCTTGTGTAAATATATAATATTAAAAATAATCTAGAGTAATGATATTCAGTATTTATAATGTGGAATATAATATTTAACATATAATTGATAATATTATTATAAGTTGCAAAAATGTGCTTTTTCCTCATTTCTATCTGCTGGAAGTTGTACTACAAAAAACTTGACCTTTTTTTTGAGACATGTCCAAGAGAGCTGTCCATCAGCCGAGACAGATTCAGGGACCTAATAAATTATGGAGTTTTTGGCATCTTATCATGGAAACTAAGTGACATTATTGAAACTTCCCTCTCAAGTCCTCAAATTGAACTCCAATATGATACAATGACAAAGATCCAGAGCCCTTCCTTTCTGTATCAACATTCCCATGGACTAAAAGGAATTTTCTTAAATCTGTTGAAGATATGTGGCACTCTCTGTTTCCCAACTGTGGCCACAGATAAATGAAAATATCTGAGGCTACTTGTCTTTCCCTATTACCCAGTGGCAGCTATACAGCAGGAGACAGCTGGACTGAGCCATTATGCTATTCAAGTTTACTCAGGGTTGGCATTAACACGTAGGTGACCAGTTTGTGAATGGCCAACACACCCTTCCAGGTGATACATTTGCTCTTGTCTTACACAGAATTCTGGTTCTCAGTTCTAAGTATAGTATCTGTGATAGAGTAAAGCAGCTGTTTTGTGACTTATGGGAAACTGAATTGTTTTGGATTGAGACTATAGTAGCTCTACGGGCTTCAGATGACAATTGACTTCATAGACTGTTCTTTCAATTAATTCTACTTTCTCTAGGCTACTACTTTTTGCTGTGGTAGATATTGATGGTAGACAGGTTATTTTGTGAATTTTGGGAGAAGAGAATCAAAACATGTGGATATTATTATCTGATTCTGTACACTAATGTTCCATAACATCCCAGAATTTAGCCTGGATAAGCCCTAATTTGGCTCACTGTTCTGAAATCCCAGTGGATTGAGATGATCCTACTCTTTATGTTTTTAAGAGCTTTGTATTAAAGCCATTTGATTTCATTGGCCTATGTGTGTAGTTTAATTTCAGTAGAAACTCCAAGGCTAAAAGGAAGATATGGAATTTTGTCTTAGGACTTTTAAAGGTTACCACCAAAATTCTGTTTAATAAAAGAAGATGAAACATTTGTATGAGAGTAATAAAAAATAAAATTATAAAGCATAGCCTTCATTTTAATTATGTATTTTACTTGAAAAATATGTTTGTTTCATTGGAATAAGTTGCTGTCATAATTCAATTTCAGATATTAAAAATTTATTACAGGTATGTCCTTCTGTTACTAAAGCTGATTCAATGATTTTAAAAAACAGAAAATGAAGAGAAGGTTTCTCTTGTCAAAAAAAATATTTGCTTCACAAAGAATTCACCTTGGAATTCACTGTAATAAAGAACCCAGCCTTTAATTTAATCTTCTTCATAGTGATTTAATAAATATGTACTATGGTTTCCCATTTTATACATTGAAGAGCAGTGATGTGTGAAATTGAAACAGATGTTGGATATTAAATAACAATCCATGATATACTTCGCAAAGAGGGGAAAGAAATAATATTTATTGAATGCTTATATGGTGCCGCATACATAGCAGGGCCACCTAAATCTCACAACAACCCTATAAAGCATATCTTATTATCTCAAATTTTCAGTGAAAGAAACTAAAATCCAAGGAAAGAATGTAATTTTTTCCACGGTCAGTAAGGAAATCTGAGATGACTGAAGAATCTCTATCATCTGTCAGTTGTCAAAGTCTGTCCTTATATCCTTCTATTTTATCTCAAAAGGGATCTTTTTTTCTAAGATAGTACCAAAGGGTAATAATGAAAAAAAATTTTTAGGTGTGTAGCCCGAAGAATGTTGCCAAAAGGTGCTTTCTTTGGTGGTATGCTGAGGAAAATGTGGTTGAAATGAAAATAGTTTCCCAGATATCAAACTACTAATTTCGGTGCTGCTTCCATAGGAATAATGAGAAAATTTGGACCTTGGAATTCAACTTTTGAATTTATTAATTAGTCAAATGAATATCTCTGAGCTTCATAGTTAAGAGCTTATATATTCAAGCCAGACTGCCCCCATTTGAATCCTAATTCTACCAGGAACTACCTGCATAGTCTGGAAAACTCACTTAAAAATGTCTGGAGATTATGAAGGATATAAGTTATTATTTATAAGAGTGTAAAAACTTTGTTTCATGATAAGAACAAAATACATCTACCAGTACGACTTGTAATATTTTAATACTTGGAGCAAACACCCTCTGGTGCTGGTTCTTGGATGGAAGGAATTAGTTTAATATAAGCATGGTTCTACAAAGTAGTGAAGTTGATTTTAACCTTGGCTAATCTGCAAAATGTCTACCATGAAAGAAAGAACACAATAAAGTAGATAACACAGTAAAGCAGAAATCATAGGTCCAGAAAAGAGAGTAAATGCCTAAGGGGGAAGTTGTAGGAATAAGCAAGTAATAGATAAATTTTAAGGTACATATTAAAGACTTTGAGTAATTTATATAGAATAGTTGATTAGGTGAGACATAGTCTTAAAATAAATACCAAAAATAAACTTCTGAGCATTTATAGGCAAAAAACTCTGAGAGTTTAGAAATTTAGGAGAATTCAGATGCAACATGGGGGCTTAAGTGGGTAGAAGAAGAATCAATGAAACAAGATGGGATTGGGAGGGAGACAAACCTTAAGTGACTCTTAATCTCACAAAACAAACTGAGGGTTGCTGGGGGCAGGGGGGTTGGGAGAAGGGGGGTGAGGTTATGGACATTGGGGAGGGTATGTGCTTTGGTGAGTGCTGTGAAGTGTGTAAACCTGACAATTCACAGACCTGTACCCCTGGGGATAAAAATATATTATATGTTTATAAAAAATAAAAAATTAAAAAAAAAAGAAATTTATGAGGAAAGCAAAATAAGTCCACCTACCCTCCTCTGTTGAGTGTCAGAAGACAGAGAAGCCTGGCCATCTGGCACACTCTGCAAGTGTGTGCAAGGACCCATGATGGACTGCCTCCCCAAAGAAATCATGTTCAGTGCTTATTTTTGTAATTTTCCTAAAGTGGGGGGTTAAATAAGACCCTCTCAAAGTGTTGCCACAGCAATGCATCAGCACTGATGGAAACTACAGTTAAGAATCTTGTTCACAGCATGGGAAGAAAACCACCAACTCCACAAATGTGATTTAATGGAGGCTTATTTTTCTTTTGGTGAACTACATATTACACAGAGAAAAAAATCTTTAGCTTTAGCATTAATTCAATACCCAAACTCATTATGCAAAAATCAAACAGTGGCCCTAATCATATTTTAACGATTTATTCTTGTCCTTATTTTACTACACATGTTCTGTGATTGGAGCAGAGGCTTGATTTGTATTCATACTCTATGAGAAGTAAGACCTTTATAACATGCGAGCTATTTTCAGAACCCTGAATTTTTAGGACCCAAAGGAACTTAAACATCTCCCATTGTTGTCTTCTTTTTCATTCTTTGTGATTTGTTAAAAATATAATTACAAACATTTGGTGCACATCCTTTCTTCATCCCTTATAATTAAATTGTGCACTACTTAATCAAATTGAAAATCACATCTTTGGGCTCAGTATCTAGTATCCATCCGTAGTACAAATAGCATGGTAGTTATTTATGTGAAGATAATATATTCAGTAAGAATCACTCACTCTGGTCATAGAAATCTACTTATTTTGTTCAAAGATTATGAATGCAAATGTACATATTTCAATGAGCACATATACTACTATAGGACATTTTAGAGCTTAAAGAACATAATTCATAAAATACTTAATTCTGTGTGAACTTATTGTGAATTATGACTCCAAGGGAAGTGGAAATACAATTTTTGTTAAATGATGTAAATAACACTATGTCATAAATTGCATTGCCATAATTTGTATAACTTGCAAAGATTGCAAATATCATTATTTCCATTGAAAAAATAAAAAAATAAAATAATATAGTAACTCAAAACATTTTTAGTGTGAGTCCTAGTTCAACTTTTGTTAATGGAAATATATCTAAGTAAGTCATGGAAATAGATATTATTGAGAATCTATTATTGAGAATCTATTATTACCTGAGAAATCTGGAGAATCAAATTTTATACTTTCTATAGCCTTAAATACATTTTAAAAATACATATTATACATAGCAAAAATATATATTTAGTATATACTTACCATCAATAACATGAATTATATTAATATAGTCTATTAATGATAATGATAAAAGTAATAAAAGTACTATTAAAAGTAATAGTGTTAACTATTCATAGATACCAATAATATCAATAATTTATATTAATTCTTTAGAATAATAAAAGTATAAAATTTCATATTATATTTTATACCAATATAAAATATAATTTTAATTTATATTAATACCACTAAAAATTATAATCTTTACATTCTATTTTCTTACCCTCCCCTTCATTTTAGACCTCTTCTTCCCCATCAAAAAACAATCATTGACTTCAGAGTATATGTAGAGCAAAAGTTTGTGCAATAGAGGTGTTTTCACAGGTATTGAAAGTGGTGTATTGAGTGGTCATTACAGACAAATTACTGCTTTAAAAGAAGTCACCTGAAAAGTTAAGGATGTTGCTGGGTGTCCCTAACATTTCTTGCTTGATTGGCTCATGTTCTTAATCACAGGATAGCAACTTTTCCATAATATTTAAGAAATGTTTCCCTATTATAATTGTCATATGTAAAAATAAGTGCTGTTTCATATTATTCTGCCTCATAAACAGATTTATATAACATAACTGGGGTATATTATGAATTATTTTATTTACATATTTACTTATGGCATATTTATATAACATTAATATCATTAATGTCATTTATATTATTAAATGAAATATTATCTGTTTACATGAAGATGATTTTATGTATATTATATTCAGGATAAATTTAAATTGGAATTTAATATACTATTGAATTATAACAGTTTATTATATTAGTAATAAAAACTTATTTTAAAAACTTACTTAACATAACGAGTAGCTTTGATGACTTAATATGCCTAACAATTTTAGAGTAAAAAAGTATTTACAATGAACTTAAAAAAATTTACATTCTTAGACTTTCACAACATGTAATATTCTTAGTATACTGTTTGGCAAATTTGGAAGTTAAGAAAAACTACAGAATAGCACATCATGTTGTTTAGTGAGATTTATTGTTGATGAAATTGCATTAGGAAGAACAGTGATTCTTTTACTAAAAATGTAATGATTGTTAATTTAATATATTCTTTCTGAAAATCAAATTATTGTATAAAACAGAGAAAACAATCATAGTGTTTTGAGATTAAAAGTATTGACATAATATATTGAAATGACTTCTTTCATTTCATGGAAATTAAAATATAGCACTTTTAAAATAAAAGCAACTGCTTATAAAAGTAAAATACAAAACAATGTTAGCCTTAATAAATCACATACCAGGGATCTAAACACATATGAGGTCTCATTGTAACTTCCTTAATATGCCTATGGATTGTAAAAAATATACATGATCACTCTTTCTACTGAGAAACAAAATAAAGAAAAAAATAAAAGGATAAAAGGAGAAGACTGAAAATACAAATGGATGTTATTTCAAAATGACATTAGAACCAAATGTGCTAATGAAACAACAGAAATCACTATCACTGGGCATAAATTTGTACCAATTACTTAAACTGTGAGAATTATTTCTATATTTAATCCACAAATAATATACCTTTGAAGATCTACTTTTTATGAAGTATTTGAATAATATATTTTTTTAATTTTTTATTTTTTATAAACATATATTTTTATCCCCAGGGGTACAGGTCTGTGAATCACCAGGTTTACACACTTCACAGCACTCACCAAAGCACATACCCTCCCCAATGTCCATAATCCCACCCCCTTCTCCCAAACCCCCTCCCCCCAGCAACCCTCAGTTTGTTTTGTGAGATTAAGAGTCACTTAAGGTTTGTCTCCCTCCCAATCCCATCTTGTTTCATTTATTCTTCTCCTACCCACGTAAGCCTCCATGTTGCATCACCACTTCCTCATATCAGGGAGATCATATGATAGTTGTCTTTCTCTGCTTGACTTATTTCGCTAAGCATGATACGCTCTAGTTCCATCCATGTTGTCGCAAATGGCAAGATTTCATTTCTTTTGATGGCTGCATAGTATTCCATTGTGTATATATACCACATCTTCTTGATCCATTCATCTGTTGATGGACATCTAGGTTCTTTCCATAGTTTGGCTATTGTGGACATTGCTGCTATAAACATTCGGGTGCATGTGCCCCTTTGGATCACTACATTTGTATCTTTAGGGTAAATACCCAGTAGTGCAATTGCTGGGTCATAGGGCAGTTCTATTTTCAACATTCTGAGGAACCTCCATGCTGTTTTCCAGAGTGGCTGCACCAGCTTGCATTCCCACCAACAGTGTAGGAGGGTTCCCCTTTCTCCGCATCCTCGCCAGCATCTGTCATTTCCTGACTTGTTGATTTTAGCCATTCTGACTGGTGTGAGGTGATATCTCATTGTGGTTTTGATTTGTATTTCCCTGATGCCGAGTGATATGGAGCACTTTTTCATGTGTCTGTTGGCCATCTGGATGTCTTCTTTGCAGAAATGTCTGTTCATGTCCTCTGCCCATTTCTTGATTGGATTATTTGTTCTTTGGGTGTTGAGTTTGCTAAGTTCTTTATAGATTCTGGACACTAGTCCTTTATCTGATATGTCGTTTGCAAATATCTTCTCCCATTCTGTCAGTTGTCTTTTGGTTTTGTTAACTGTTTCTTTTGCTGTGCAAAAGCTTTTGATCTTGATGAAATCCCAATAGTTCATTTTTTCCCTTGCTTCCCTTGCCTTTTGCATTGTTCCTAGGAAGATGTTGCTGCGGCAGAGGTCGAAGAGGTTGCTGCCTGTGTTCTCCTCAAGGATTTTGATGGATTCCTTTCGCACATTGAGGTCCTTCATCCATTTTGAGTCTATTTTTGTGTGTGGTGTAAGGAAATGGTCCAATTTCATTTTTCTGCATGTGGCTGTCCAATTTTCCCAGCACCATTTATTGAAGAGGCTGTCTTTTTTCCATTGGACATTCTTTCCTGCTTTGTCGAAGATGAGTTGACCATAGATTTGAGGGTCTATTTCTGGGCTCTCTATTCTGTTCCATTGATCTATGTGTCTGTTTTTGTGCCAGTACCATGCTGTCTTGATGATGACAGCTTTGTAATAGAGCTTGAAGTCCGGAATTGTGATGCCACCAACGTTGGCTTTCTTTTTCAATATCCCTTTGGCTATTCGAGGTCTTTTCTGGTTCCATATAAATTTTAGCATTATTTGTTCCATTTCTTTGAAAAAGATGGATGGTACTTTGATAGGAATTGCATTAAATGTGTAGATTGCTTTAGGTAGCATAGACATTTTCACAATATTTATTCTTCCAATCCAGGAGCATGGAACATTTTTCCATTTCTTTGTGTCTTCCTCAATTTCTTTCATGAGTACTTTATAGTTTTCTGAGTATAGATTCTGTGTCTCTTTGGTTAGGTTTATTCCTAGATATCTTATGGTTTTGGATGCAATTGTAAATGGGATTGACTCCTTAATATCTCTTTCTTCTGTCTTGCTGTTGGTGTAGAGAAGTGCAACTGATTTCTGTGCATTGATTTTATATCCTGACACTTTACTGAATTCCTGTATAAGTTCTAGCAGTTTTGGAGTGGAGTCTTTTGGGTTTTCCACATATAGTATCATATCATCTGCGAAGAGTGATAATTTGACTTCTTCTTTGCCGATTTGGATGCCTTTAATTTCCTTTTGTTGTCTGATTGCTGAGGCTAGGACCTCTAGTACTATGTTGAATAGCAGTGGTGATAATGGACATCCCTGCCGTGTTCCTGACCTTAGTGGAAAAGCTTTCAGTTTTTCTCCATTGAGAATGATATTTGCGGTGGGTTTTTCATAGATGGTTTTGATGATATTGAGGTATGTGCCCTCTATCCCTACACTTTGAAGAGTTTTGATCAGGAAGGGATGCTGTACTTTATCAAATGCTTTTTCAGCATCTATTGAAAGTATCATATGGTTCTTGTTCTTTCTTTTATTGATGTGTTGTATCACATTGACTGATTTGCGGATGTTGAACCAACCTTGCAGCCCTGGAATAAATCCCACTTGGTCGTGGTGAATAATCTTTTTAATGTACTGTTGAATCCTATTGGCTAGTATTTTGTTGAGTATTTTCGCATCTGTGTTCATCAAGGATATTGGTCTATAGCTCTCTTTTTTGGTGGGATCCTTGTCTGGTTTTGGGATCAAGGTGATGCTGGCCTCATAAAATGAGTTTGGAAGTTTTCCTTCCATTTCTATTTTTTGGAACAGTTTCAGGAGAATAGGAATTAGTTCTTCTTTAAATGTTTGGTAGAATTCCCCGGGGAAGCCATCTGGCCCTGGGCTTTTGTTTGTTTGGAGATTTTTAATGACTGTTTCAATCTCCTTACTGGTTATGGGTCTGTTCAGGCTTTCTACACTGAAATGGACAGGTCATCCAAGCAAAAGATCAGCAAGGAAATAAAGGCCTTAAACGACACACTGGACCAGATGGACATCACAGATATATTCAGAACATTTCATCCCAAAGCAACAGAATACACATTCTTCTCTAGTGCACATGGAACATTCTCCAGAATAGATCACATCCTCGGTCCTAAATCAGGACTCAACCGGTATCAAAAGATTGGGATCATTCCCTGCATATTTTCAGACCACAATGCTCTAAAGCTAGAACTCAACCACAAAAGGAAGTTTGGAAAGAACCCAAATACATGGAGACTAAACAGTATCCTTCTAAAGAATGAATGGGTCAACCGGGAAATTAAAGAAGAATTGAAAAAAATCATGGAAACAAATGATAATGAAAATACAACGGTTCAAAATCTGTGGGACACAACAAAGGCAGTCCCGAGAGGAAAATATATAGCGGTACAAGCCTTTCTCAAGAAACAAGAAAGGTCTCAGGTACACAACCTAACCCTACACCTAAAGGAGCTGGAGAAAGAACAAGAAAGAAACCCTAAGCCCAGCAGGAGAAGAGAAATCATAAAGATCAGAGCAGAAATCAATGAAATAGAAACCAAAAAAACAATAGAACAAATCAACGAAACTAGGAGCTGGTTCTTTGAAAGAATTAATAAAATTGATAAACCCCTGGCCCGACTTATCAAAAAGAAAAGAGAAAGGACCCAAATAAATAAAATCATGAATGAAAGAGGAGAGATCACAACTAACACCAAAGAAATACAAACTATTATAAGAACATACTATGAGCAACTCTACGGCAATAAATTTGACAATCTGGAAGAAATGGATGCATTCCTAGAAACATATAAACTACCACAACTGAACCAGGAAGAAATAGAAAGCCTGAATAATTTTTCCCTGCAAAGACATCAAATACTAGTAGTTTTTTTCCATATAGTAATGTTCCAGATATACCATTATGGTTGTCTTTATTTTTCTCTCTCATAGTAATCAATAAAATTGCATAAAGAAAATGTTGTTACATCCCAATTAAAAATAGTGCATTGTATTTGTTAGCTAGCTGGTAGAGGAAGTTATTCTTTGAATATTCATGAGTTCTATTTACTACATATGTATTCCTAATTTTCAAAGAATTTTACTACTGTAAATAAAGTCTATTAAATAGTAGATATGCACTGTACTGAATTTTATATTTTAAGAATTTAAAAAGTACTTATCTCAAAACCGTCATTTCAAAATTGACTTCTTACTATGGATATTTCTTGAAGGTCTCACTTCCTTACCTAGAGATCTTTTGCATATGAGCAGTTTTAACTGTCGTCTTTGTGTAAAATATTTCCACATCAATATATTCTATCTTGTTCTTTATTACAAGCCTAGTCCTGCATTTCTAACTGCCAAGATTTCTTACACCTAAAATTTAACATAAATTCCTCAAATGACAATCATCATTATTATCCCATAAAATATGTTCTCATCCAGGGAAGTTGATCAAGGATGTCATTTTAAGCTGAACTTTGAAGACCAAGAAGTGTACCACAAGTGGAGGAGAGTCAAAAAGACACTCCAAAAGTGAGAAAAACAGAACTACAAAGATAAATGGGATAAAGTAGGTATTAAAAGTAAACAGCATATTTAAAAACATGTTTGGTATTTTGTGTAATTTAGACTGTCTCTCATGCTTTCCCAATAGCCTACTAAAATATAGTTTGAAAAAAAATAGAGTTTGAAATTGTATACAATTTATCTAAAACTGTAGTGCAAGCTCTTTAAATAATGTGTGCATGTGTGTGTGTGTGTGTGTGTGTGTGTGTGTGTGTGCAGCAAAAAGAATTACACTCACATTTAAAGCTCTAGTCTTCACGTACTGGTTCATAAATTTGAAGCAGGATTATCTAGTGCCATCAGAAATCTTCCAAAGAAATTGTTTGCTAGTTCTTAGTTTTAGAAGGGTATGAGTATGATGAAGTTCTAGAACCTAGGTGAGGTTTAGTGGGCTGAGGTCTGGAGCCAATGACCAAGAAAGAATTCTTGAGACATCTTTGGTGCAAAATGGTGGTTTATTAAAGCACGGGGACAGGACCCATGGGCAGGAAGAGCTGCTGCCCACGGTTGTGAGGGTAGGCAGGTTATATACCTTGCGGTTGGGGGAAGGTGAGGGGAAGGGAGGTTTCAACGAAGTTTTCATATATTAAAGAGGGCCTACAAGGTGCAGGGAGGAGGTCTTGCCCTTGTGGCTTGATCAATGTCGTCTTTAGGTCAGCCATTAACATCAAGATAGTTGGGAGATTCTTGGTGGAGTGTTATAATCCTGCTATCATTTACATTCCCTTCTACCTCAACCTCCTCCAGTTTATGGTGGGGAGGAAGACATTAGGGCTTCAGGAACTGAGAGTTATTTGCCTCTGGAAATTTGTGCTATTGATAAGGTAACCGCCCTGTTTGTAGATTTCTAGGACATCTGTAGAGCAAGGGAGATTCCTGTCTTGCAGGATTGTGATCTCTGCAAGTTAACTATTGTTTATCATTCATGGTGGTCAGGGATGCTTGAGGAATGCCATACATATTACGGAGGGGAGCAGGTGGAGAGGGGGGTGCAAGGCACCAGCTTTTGCTTTGTCTTCAGCCAGCCTCATGCTCCCTCATCAAGTAGACAGTTCAGAGAAGACCTGGACAAAATACCCAAACAAACAAACAAAAAACCTCAGCAGTTCAAACTTACTACTCAAAGGCAAATTTTAAAAATCAAGTACACACTCAATATCGTATTATAGTCTTCAGAGAGGCAGTAATTAGAATTATTAATTTAACATTCTTTTCTGGCATCTATAAAAGGAAAAGGGATTTATATGTATAATGGTACAACTTGGATGGGTTGTTGCTTTTCAGAAGGAAATTTGTTCCTATTTCTTGAATATTTAATAAAATTAACATGTTAATAAGATCATATTGTGTTATTAAAAATATATAATATCACATTATTGTGTGATATATATGTTGGGGTTAAAGTAGAACATGAAATCATCTGTAATACCTGGCTTGCTAAAATGTAACAAGGAGGCCACTGGGGCAAGGGAAGATTTGGGAGAAGAGGGTGTGTCTTTGGAATGCCAAGGCCTGGAAGACTACTCTACCTTAGAAATGCCTCTGGGGCATTCCCTTCGGGAAAGTTGCCTTTGGGGTAAGCTTTTTTAGCCAAAACGCCCCACCCCACCCCACCCCTTGATGTAAGAGTTGTATGCTCTGTTTAGCAGACATGCAGATTAGCATATTTTATCTTTTCTGTAAACAGATCTCCCAGCTTCAGTAAGACCCTTTGTCACACATCACTGTGCTTGAGAAACAGTGATATGGACTTGTGATTATCCTGAAGGACCAATTACGGTGGGAGGAAAGGAAGAGCAAAGGGTCTTGTCTCTGAGCATTGGCCCCCTTGCCTTTTCCTCTCTTTCACAGCAAAATCTGGAGTCATCTTTCATCCATCCCTACAGGGATTGCTGGCCATTCCCAGCAAAATACATATAAAATTGTTATGTGATTATATATATAATTTCCTGGGACATGGAGATTTCATACATGGGAACTATCACATAGAGAGAATCCTGATATTCAGGGATGCATGTAGAAAGATATTTGTTGAAGCACTATTTAAAGATCTAAAAACTGGAAAGTCTCTCACTCCCACTATCTAGCTTGAGAATCCAGTAATAGAAATTCCAGAGATTATTTTCTCTCACTCTCTCATTTTAAAGCTCAAGAAATGAAGATGAGATATTAAAGTCACACAGCTGGTAATTTGCTCAGTCATCTGGAATAGAAATACATTGACACACAGTTTCATTTTTACTGAAAAAGAATTTATGTACTGACATAAAATTCTCTTTTTGGAATTAATCTCTGAAGGTCGATGAGACATATTCTCTAAGGGTTCTTATCAGCATGCTCTATAAGAAGAAAAGAAGATGTTGAGGGAGACAGTGTTTCCTTAGTGTAAGAAAAAGCATTTATTTTTCATACTGCATTATTAAGATGCACAGATCATGCTTTCAGAAAATAGCAAAGAATAAACATTTTCATAATAAACACTTTATTATAAAAATAATATAATCTTAATTAGGAATTTTAAAAAATGCAACAACACTAGGAACACATTTTTAAATACCATTTAATGATATTTGATTAGAGATAACGTCACAGGTAATTACTGCTAAAATGCTGTTAATGTATGTTTGTATGTTTTATTTAAAAATGGGTTCATGTGCTGTCTACCAAATTTTTCAATAAATTCTGAACGTTTCTTCATGCCATTAAATACTTTAAATATTTTGCATGAATAGTTACTAAGTAGCTGAAGTAGATTTATTTATTAAATAAATTATCCATATTTGAAATTTGGCCTCTTCCCAAAGGAGTTCCCAAGAATACATTGCACCTATCCATTATTTAGTCAATAAGTATCCAGAGAAATAAAATTTAAGATGAGAAATCCAGGTTGTATAAGTTTCTTTTGTTAATTTTTTGTTAATTTTAGTTTTCTAGTTGTTTAGGGTATTATTTATTTTCCTTGCTTATTATTAAATAAAAATATGTTAGCAATTTGATAAATGAAATGGATAAATCATTATTTTATTTTGCTAGGTCCTGAGATTGAACACCTTATTTTTTTTTTTAAGGATTTTATTTATTTATTTGACAGAGATCACAAGTAGGCAGAGAGGCAGGCAGAGAGGAGAGGAAGCAGAGTCGCTGATGAGCACAGAGCCCAATGCAGGACCTCAGGACCCCCAATCCCAGGGACCTGAGATCATGACCTGAGCCAAAGGCAGAGACTGAACCCACTGAGCCACCCAGGCACCCTTAGACTGAACACTTTAAAGTAATATATTTATTAGTAGCTGATCTGTGCTTCTTGTAATTTTATTTTTAGTAACTATTTTAGGCCCTCTACAATATTTCTTTCTTATTTTAAAGTCTAGAATTCATATTTTTTTTCTTTCCATTTAAGAATTCACATACTCTCTTTTCTTGACATTGGTGTTTGCCTAGTATTTTTTAAGAATCATATTTTCTTTCTTTCTTTCTTTTTAAACAAGGAGTAAGAGAAGTTCCCTGGCCTTCAGAAACTTTTATTATTTGGAAGAGTCAGAGTTTTGTTGTTGTTGTTTTGTTTGTTTGTTTTGTTTTTAAAGATTTTATTTATTTGTTTGACAGAGAGAGATCACAAGTAGGTAGAGAGGTGGGCAGAGTGAGGGGGGAAGTAGGCTCCCTGCCAACCAGAGAGCCCGATGTGGGACTCTATCCCAGGAGCTCACGATCATCACCTGAGCCGAAGGCAGAGGCTTTAACCCACTGAGCCACCCAGGTGCCCCTTCTTTATTCTTAATGAATTATTTTGTCTTCATAATTCAGATATCAATCCCTTGTATTCATTTTGCCATTTATTTTCTCCTGGCTTCAGAACACTACTTAATTCATATTCAGGATTTGATGATAAGCAACATTTTATCCTATAGTTTACTCATGAATTTAGCATTGGTCACATTCTCTGTATTTCAATGTAATATTGTGTTTAGTTTATTTTATTACTATTTTTTAGTATCGTGTTTATTTTTAAATGTCTACATACTTTAATTTTCTGCTTAAAACAAGAGTTAAATAATATAAAATGCTCTTTTCTCCATATAACCTTATGTCTCATTCTATATTTCTGCTGTAGTTTGCCTAACACATATCCATTCTTTGCATTATACATGTTATTCTTGTAATTTTTTTTTTTTTTTCTGTTTGAGAGAAAAGATTGTCAAATTGCATCAGTCAGTGTTTCTGTCCTGGAAAACACACACACACACACACACACACACACACGCACACACACACACACACACTCTAGAAATTTTAAGTAGGAAAGGAATCAATAGCCATGATTAACCGCTCACAAAATTATGGGAGCACTTGGAGGATCAAGGATTCATGCTGACCCTGAAGGACTATGTGAACATTTTCATCGTGATTATTAATGTATGACTCTGATTCAGAACCACTCAAATCAAGTAGCATTAAATCATAGTCAAGGATGTTTTCTGGATACACGAACTTTCTGTGATGCTGGAAAGCTTCTGTCAGAGGTCTTTCTCCAGTGGGCAGTGGCTCTTTTCTCTCCCCATGAGAGATGTGAAAGGAGTGGTGTCTATGTTGTTATCCAGTCCGGTTTGATACTGATATTTTCCTTATATGTAAATGTGTTGAATTCATGTCAAAACCAAGTATTTATGGGAATCTTGAGTATATGAAGGATGTGGCATTTCTGCATTTGGTAATAACCTACCATGCAGAAGAAGAGACACCGAGTTTCATGTTTCCCAAGAACCTGTGAGCCAAGGAAAGTTCTGCTTACTGGAGTGCAGTGGCTCCCACTCTTCTCATCAGTATTTCTGTGGGTTTAAATAAGCAATTTAATTAGACATTTTGGAAGTGTGCATATGTGCACGTGTGTGGCTCTCTTTAAGCTATTAACAACAAACTAAACAAAGAATAAAACCAGGGTGTTTTTTTTTTTTTCTTTTCCTTAAACTCTGTAAAAAACACCATACTGACTCCAGTAAAGAAACATATGCAAAAATAAAAGGGTAATCCCTTCCATAATCAAAACATGCAGCAGTTTAAACCAAGAAATATAACTGTGTATAATATATATGAGGGATAGAGAGAGAGACAAAGCAAAGACTTTTTAAAGAAGAAAGATCTTAATAAAATTATTCCTGGCTTAACTTTATAAATTGAGTTCGAGTTTGCAATTGTCTGATTTCCTTCTCTCCCATTCTCTCTCACATATAGCATACACAAACACACATACTTACCCCCTATATAATTTCATTAAATCTTCTCACTTTTCTATTCATTGTCGTTACCTATGTGCCTCATATGGAGTCTGGGGTCTGAGATCGTTCCATCTAGTCTGTGTATCTCTATCTCAAAGTGAACTTTTCTCCAGAACTCATGAACCCAAATGCAATGCATTCCATATACACTTCCTCGAATATAAACCACTCATACCTGCAGAAACCCATGCCATTGACTGTTGCCTGATTCCATGAAAATATGAGAAATACTTTTTGAGCTGGGTATATGCACATAATAGAATGAAAAACATCAAATTAATGGATGAAAGATGGAGCTTGTGGACTGCATATCCAAGGTTGCTTTAATCAATGAAATATTGTCAGATTATATAATCACAACATATTTGGAAAATAGTTTAAAAAATGTAGAAGACAGAAAACAGTGTTTGATCTTTCTTAGAAATATTTTTTAAAAGGCAATAGGGAGGGAGTAAATCAGGTTGAAGTATATATATATATGGGATATCTTAAATATATCTAAATATAGACTAAATTTAGACTATGTTGCCAAAATGATAAGCCGTATTACAAAGAAATTATTATTTACAGTTATCTTTGTTAGTTATACTCAGAGTAAATATTACAACAAAACCCAAAAGAATATATCATAGTTTAAAATATATAAAGGTAGTGTGTTCTGATTCAAAAGAAAAAAGACAAATATTCATCATTTAAAGAACTTCTAGTCTATAATATCCATAGTACGAAGGAGCAGGAGACAGATGAATAAACTCAAAATTACTACAACAGGTAGAGAAAAATATATAACTATGCTAAGAAGATACAGAAAAGAGAATTTAACCCATCTTCAGTGTTAAGTAAACTCTTGGACAAGTGAGTGTCATAGATTCTCGAGTATAAATTTAATTTACATAAATTCATTTTCCAGGAGTTTGTTCATTTTAGGTCAGCAAGGTCATTGAGGTGAACAAGATATTAACCTGTTACAGGCAGTGTATAACAGTAATACATTTCCACAGAACTGTGAAAAGTGAGGGTGCAATTCTGAATGGTGTGAGTTTCAGTGAATGTAGTACTATGCAATGCGAGAATTGCTTGTACTTAATAATAGATGATTATTCCATATTTTTATTATATAAAATTATTTTATAGCTAGAAACTTCCCTATGGTTTGTTAGAATCAATATATATTATGCGTATGAGTGTGTGTTTACTTTTATGGACTCAAGGACCACATTGTCCAAAAATAGCACTCTGGAAATTACTTTCTTAAGAAAATTATCATTATGCTCTCTAGCTTGCTATTATTCTGAAGAACATTATGCAGAAAATTGTCCTATCCATTTCATGGATATTATGAATAATTGGAATCTAACCAACAATAACAATGATTTCCGTAGAAATTTTGTGTAATAGACTGGTAAGAACTAAATTGACCCACTTTCAGCTTATGTCATGTGTGGCCAATGTCTTCCAGGGTTCTGTATTAGCAAATTTTAATAAGGCCAAATGTGATGCTCTGTTGAATATTCAACTAACGGATGGGGCATTTTAAACACCTCATAGCTTAATATTATTTAGCCCAGCAGCCAGGATTCCACAAGTGCTGTGCCAGAGAACTTTCTCGTCCAGCGTGCTGCCACCAGATGGTATTCATCCTACCATATGTTTCAATGCCTAGATAAGCATAATGGTACAATGCCTGCTACTTAATTCAATACTGAAATCATGTGAATTAATACATGCTGAGGGTAAATGATAGAAGTGAAGTAATGAATATGGAAAGAGAGCAATAAAATCCGCTGACGGATAATTCCAGTAATTTTTTTCTACTCTGTGTGGCTCTATTTAGGGGAAACAGGATTGAAAATATAAATTAGGATTAGTGGATAACATTTTGTGCTTTGTTAACTTCTACAAATACATATATATATATATATATATATATATATATATGACTTAAATACTTAGCAACTAGATTTTTCAATGTATAAAATGAAGAAAATATAGATGATGGCTAGCTTTAAAATATTTAAAATATTTACCTTTAAAATATTTACCTTTAAAATATTACCTGGTGCCTTAAATCTTACAAAGTTTCTGAGTTTCCTTAGCCAAGGTCTTCCAGTATCTGACGTGACTTTTTCTGCATAACAAAATTAACCTGGGTTTTCATCAATTTTTCTAATACAGGTACAAATAGTGAAGTACATTTTTTTCCATTGTAAATACATTGGTTATTGCAAGGAAGTTATAATATTCTAGTCACAGATAATTATTCAATCAAATTTTTATAATAGAGTGAAATAATTTTATTATAAAAGATTTAATATACAAAAGAGTTGAAAGTTAGTAAAAGACATATCTGATTTAATGTCTCATTATAAACTCACATGTGCCTGCTGATGCTAAGACCCAAACAGCAGAAGCTATTCATACAAAATAATATTTATTTTTCCATTGAGGATAATGGGTTTGCATTTTTCAAAGCACATTCTTTCAAAAGTCCTCTTTTCAGCCAATGACATGTCTTTGCAGGTAAGCTAACATTGAATCCTAAATATTACTCACTAAAAAGTGACATCAGCAAAATGGTGGAGTAAGAGATCCCATCCTTCATTTTCTCACAGAAAGCAGCAATTACACATCTATCCACGAAGGAAAATAGCTTTGTGAGAGTGCAGGACACCAGTTAAGAAATGATAGCCTATAGTGTAGTGAAAACATGGAGAAAACCACAAAGAAAGGGTAGGAAGAACAGTTTCATTTGGTCTGCATCATTCCCTCCCACCCCCAACCCCACCCCAGGGCTACACAGCTCCTGGCCAAGAGGAAATCCCAAACCCATGAGTGTTCCCTCACAGGGAAAAAAAGAGTAGGGTGAACAACCAGCTTCCCTATCTTTTCAGATGGGGGAAAGGACCCACTTTGGTTTCTCCATACCCAGATTGCTCAGGAGATCCTCATAGCTGAGATGTCTGGAGAAGGCTAGGATCAAAGAAGAAGGTCGGGGCTCCCTGCCCTGCAGCAGGTGCCACCACGGGCCACAGGGGTCTGTTCTACAGAGAACACCAATAGCCTGCACTGCTGAGAACCTCAACAGCCATCACAGCTTCCACAGACCCACAAAGCAGGAGATGTTTTGTACAACCCAGGAGAAGCTGGGCTGTCCTTGGTCACAGCCATCTTCCCTCCATGCCTCTTCCTCCCAACTGCACAGGCAAAAATTCCAGATCCATGGTTGCTCTGTATGTTTCTATGCTCCAGAAGCTAACTTCATAGTCACTTCCCAAGTGCCCACCCTTCAGATATTAACATACTGCTTCAATAGGCTTACTTGTGCCTTAGACACTGGCATTATTCCCTCTTGGGGCAGGCCAGCACCCTGAAACATGAGATCATGGTCACCTTCTGGAAGTCCGTGCTTTGGCCACCAGTTGCATAGCACCTCACTATTGCCAACACCTGGAACGGCTCTAGAGTAGGCATGCCTCTGTCCTAAACACTGATGCCACCATTTCAGGGGCGAGGCCTGTCTCCAGGCCCTAAAGCCACAGTCAGTCAGTGTGGGCCTGCACAGGGACACCCCAGTTCAATGGCTGCTCTGTGAGTGCCCCTGCCTGACACAATACTCCACCATCACAGTGAGTTCATCCGTTCACTGAATACTGCAGCCACTGCTGCAATGAGCATGCCTGTAGGCCGGACCTAAGGCCAAGAGGAATGCCCTTGATTATGACTTTCCTCCACTGTGGAAAAATAGAACAAAAGGACACCCCCCCCCCCCCGAGCCCTTGCTGCTGTTGTGGACACCCCTAGCTTTGGCCACTGAGGACCTGCACAGTTTTTGCCAATGCTGACTTCAGCTGATGGATCCACATGGAGACTCTTCCACTGTCCCTCCCCAGAGCTAGAACCACTGCACCTCACCCCCACACCACTTCCACCCACACATAGGTGAAGGTCTTTCCATAGTCATTCTGTGAAGTCTGGAAGAGATAAATTCTTCCTCAAGTGTACAGACATAAATGTAAGGCTACAGAAACATGAAAACAGCATAGAACCAATGAAACACAATTAAAAAAAAATGGAGATCTTCAAGTGGCCCAGCAAATAATTTTTAAAAATTAATCTTTAAGTACCTGCGTGGCTCAGACAGTTAAGTGTCCAACTTGTAATTTCAGCTCAGGTCATGATCTCATGGGTCATGAGATAAGCCTTGTATTGAGCTCCTTGTTCAGCATGGAGTCTGCTGGAGATTCTCACCCTCTGCCCCTTCCCCACCTGCTACATGGGCATGTGCTTGCTCTCTCATTCTCTCTCAAATAAACACATAAATCTTCAAAAAAAAAAAAAAAAAAAACCTTAAACATTAAAAAAAATTTAAAAATCATCTTAAAGAAGCTCAATGAGCAAGAACAAAACTGGATATATCATACTCCTTGATTTCAAAATATATTACACAGCTATGTAATGATGCAAATATAGTGTTGTCATAAAAATAGTCATACAGACCAATGGAACAGAATATAAAGCCCAGAAATAAATCCATGTATTTATGGCCAAGTGATATTTAACAAGAGTGCCAAGAACACATGATGGGGGAAAGGCTAGTTCCTTCAATAAATCGTGCTGGGAGAACTGAATACCCATATGCCAAGGGATGAATTAGACTTTTATCTCATGCCCCATACAAAAATCAAAATAGATTATAAGCTTAAACATAACACCTAAAACTGTAAAATTTTATAAGAAAGCATAAGGAAAAAGCTTCCCAATAATGGTCCTGGCAAAGATTTTTTTTGGATATGATACCAGAAGTACAGCTAAGAGAAAAAAATTTGCTAAATTGGATTGGATCAAACTTTAAAAAGCTTCTGCAAAGCAAAAGAATGATCAACAGAGTGAAAAGGCAATCTACAGAATGGGAGAAAATATATGCAAGCCATATGTCTGATAAAAGATTAGTATTCAAAATATATATGGAATGCATGCGACTCAATAGCAAAAGAAACACATCACCCAATTAAAAAATGGACAAAGGACCTGACACAGATGGAGCTATGCTAAATAATTCAGAGAGAGACAAATAGCATATAATTTCATTCATATGTGGACTTTAAGAAACAAAACATGATCAAAGAGAAAAAAAAAAAAAAAGAAGAGGAAGAGAGAGAGAGAGGCAAACCAAGAAACAGACTCTTAACTATAGAGAAAAAAATTGATGGTTATCAGTGGGGAAGTGGAAGGGAATGGGTTATATAGGGGATGGGAATTAAAGAGTGCACTTGTGATGAGCACACAGTGCTGTATGGAAGCGTTGAATCACTGTATTCTACACCTGAAACTAATATCACACTGTATGACAACTAACTAGAATTTGAATAAAAACTTAAAAAAAGGAAGCCATAAAGATAATAACAGGTCAGTGAAAAGGTACTTAATCATGAGGGATATGCAAATCCAAATCACAATGACATATCACTTTGCATAAGTTGGGATGGCTGTTATTAAAAATACAAGAGGTAATAAGTGTGGCTGAGGACATAGAGCAAAAGGAACTGCTTCTACATTGTTGGTGGAAATATAAGTTGGTAGCTTCATTACAGAAAACTATACGGGGATCCCCGCAATATTTAAAATAAATTATCATATGATAGCAATTCTACTTCTGGGTGTATATCCAAAGGAAAGGAAATCAGTATCTTGGATAGATAGATACCTGTCTTCCCATGTTCATTTCAGCATTAACAATGGCCAAGGTAAAGAAAGTGTGATACACACACACACACACACACTGAAATACTATTCAACCTTAAGAAAGAAGGAAAACCTGCATTGACAAAAAAAAACAAGGATATACGTGGAGGATCTCATCCCAAATGAAATAAACCAGACAGAAAGATGAGTACTACATGACTTCATTGTATGTGGAATCTAAAAATGTCAAGATCACGGAAACAGAGAGTCAAACCATGTTCACCCTAGGTTCAGGAAAAGGAATATAGGCAGATGTTGGTCGGTACAGAGTATCAATTAAGCAAGTTAAAAAATTGTGATGATCTAATGACAGTGTGACTATATCAAATTATCAAGTTGTACACTTTAAATATATATGATTTTTAATTGACAACTATACCTTGATAAAGTTTGAAAAATAAATATAAATAAATATATTTATTTGCCAATTGTAAAATGAAGACATAACTATGACCAATCATTGTCATGTGTTTTGCCAATATATAATTTATGAGATCTTGAGACTATTCCTTAATAAAGATTACTATTTTATAACCACAGGTGGATACTATGCTTATCATTTCATGGTTTTGTAAAACCAGAAATCTTCAGTCCATACTATATTCTTTCACTTTTCTCATTCATCTTTCATTAAAGAAATGACAAATCTATGATTAGCATGCAAATCAAAAACAAAATCAGTACACTGTTGGAATGCCCTTTTTTTTTTTTAATTAAATGTACTTTTCAGCAAGAGAGTTTGTCAAAGTGAATGCGATACTCTCTCTGCAATGGCACTTATTTGCAAGCAGTGAAACATTAACATCAAATATTCGAAGGAGACTTTTCACAGCTGCCAAGTTAATCTCCTTTAAACCTAAATTCTGTTCATGTTACTCTTTTGCTCAGTAACCATGATTTTCTCCCCCATTGCTTACCAAATTAATTAAAATTAAAATATTTTGATATTTAATCCTGGATACAATATGTTCTCAATCTGCCCTTCCCATGTTCTCTATCATAGTTCCTCTAAATTGTAGTATACACTTCAGCTAAACTAGAGTACTTATCAACTATAGTCTTTAAACATCTGGACATTCCTAATTTTGAGTGTCTTTAGGTTGTTCATTCTGTCAACTGGAAATTCTTTAGGCTTCATTTACTGTCAATAGAAATCCCTCTAAAAATATCTGAAATGTTACTTCCTCCAGAAAATCTTTGTTATCCTACCCGTGATTGCATGTAGCTTCCTCTCAAGACTTTTGATCGTCTCTGTTCTGTGTAGGTATGTAATGACTTTAATTTATACTGTATTTCATTCTATAACTTTTGCTCTCTACACTCCAATACACTATTCTAACATCGGATGCCTGATTAATTACAACTAAATAAAGCCATCTGAACCTTCAGCTATAACTTTCCACTGCAGGTCAACTCTGTGTAGTCAGCCTAGTTGACTCTACCTAACCACCTGCCTGTGTCAATGAGACAATGCTTTCATCATTCTCTTTCCCGAGATTGTAGATAAACATTGAACACAGACGTTCTCCTTCATTATTAACTGGATGTCTTCCTCCTTTTCCTAGTTCTTGCATCTGCTATCTCCCAGACAGTCATGGATTTCCTCCTTGATTTACAGCTCAAAGGAAACTAATATGTCATTGTTTAGGATCTCATGGCTTGATGCAATCTCATGAATCAAACTCATTACATATATATATCAACCTGCATTAGATGAATGTATTTTATTATCCCTTGGTAGATTTGTTCATTTGCACTGCTGAACTTTCTCTTAAAAGAGATGATCTTCTCATTCTGATCAATTTTCCATCTCTATCCTTTATCTATCTTAGTATCCACTGTGCCTAGAATTTTACCAAACACGACAACAGATTTCAACTGAGAGGCCATTTATTTATCTTTTGCTTCAATAGGAACATCTACTTAAAAGGTATTTTATAAGGACATATAACCCTAGTGCAAGCTCATATTAAACTGATATTCCATTGGGATGACACATGCACTAATTCTGACTTGAAAATTTGTTGTGTTAGAATCAGCATCTATGTCACTATAGGATAGCTCTAGTTTTTCCTTACTTTCATGGGTGAACAAACTGTATGATGCTAAAAAATAAAAGTCACGGAGACTGTACTACAACTTCCCTGTTACTGAAATGATTTTTACCAACCCCTTTCCCTGACCTACTTAGCTAGCTCCTAGTAGCTATTCAGAATTCGGTTAATTATCACCATGGAATCCACCATGATAATTTCATCTCAAGAATCTGCCTACACAGTTTTCATCATGGTAATCTATAATAATAACACCATTATTATTATTATCATTACCACTTTGGTAATCTATATTCTTTTAATCATAGGCTTAATCACTTCCTGAAATTAATTGTTCATATATTTATTCACATGTAGGTATTCTACGATTATTACTTAAATAAATGGAGATATTGACCATTATGCTATCATTATAAATAGCATTCTATAAGTAGTTATTAATTCTGACTGGGAAGGAGAAATATTGTGAAATCCTTGGAAAGATGTTAGGTATTGAATTTGGCCCCCAAATGGGTAAAACTTGTTCCATGTGGAAAATATTTAAATATTTTAAAATATCATTTGTATTGGAACTGGCTTTATACATACAGGCTGCAATATAATGCTGTTTCCACATTTTATATAATTTTTTGATCACTTTTCAGGAGATTTTTTTATAAATGTTTTTATAAATGTTTCTTATAAATTGTCAATAAATTTTCAAATATGAAATGTGTTTTGGGTTCCTTAATCCTATCATAATAAAGTGATTCAATATCACTACAAAATCTTTTTACTTTAAACCCACCTCGTTATTTTTTGCATTTTTTATCTCCTATATATCATTTAAATATTTTATCATATTTTTAAGTATTTAATATTAAGAGAATAAAGAGTATATAGGTGTGAGATAAAAATTAAATTTCTGAACTCATTCTTATATTGAGAAACAGTAATTCTCTCATCATTTCATGTTTGTTTCTATTTTTGCAGGTCTGCTTTTTTATCTCTAGCTTTGATGATCGCCAGAAGTCTTTGTCACATTTTTGTCCTACTTTGTGATTACTTCAGACAAACTGCAGCTCTAAGAAAACAATCTGTTTTCTTCTCTTCTCCCTTATTCCTTGCACCCTTGTTCAGCTTCTCCACTGTCTAAGATGAGAGGTCAATGTCATTTCTAAACCTAAACTCATCCATTCTATTTCACATAGCAGGGCTGCTTTCATTTTGTTTGTGGCCATTATTTCTCAATATCCAGTCAAAGAAATAGGAAGATAATGCTCATGCTTTTATCACATTTTTATTTATTTTGAACCTGTCACTCAGTTCTTGCAGATTTTTATCACAGCCTTTGACTTCCTGTTGATGTTTTTCTTCCCCATGGTCAGATTTTTTAAAATTAATTTTGGTCAATATCAATTTTGGCAAAGATCTTTCAAATTGAAGGTTTTTTGTTTTTTTTTTTAAAGACAACATATAGGGCAGCCTATGCTGGGGGAGGTGTCTGTCATAAGTTATATTTTGCAATATATACATACACACATTTACACACACTCAATCACTCACTATTTTAGTTTTCTTTATCTGTATTCCATGAATATAAACAAAAGGGAATGTAAGAATTAGGGCAGTGGAGAATATAAATCTTACCGTCCTGATGCATACCACAGATCCTATTACCTGTGTATCAGTTAAAAATTAAGAGAAACAAACAATAAATTAAGGTACAAATGTATGACTCATATTTATCATCTCATACAAAGAGATATAAGAAGCAAATGAGAAGTTACCAACTTAGCAGAATTAACAGAACCATAATGTGAATCCTATAATCCCACAGTAGACTCAGTTGAGTCCACTGTTATCACGCATACACACACACACACACACACACACACACAGAAAGTTTTATTTAAATGACATATTTATTTGGATAAGAGATTATTGAAAATGGTCATTCAAAATATCAGGGCCATAGTGGTTTATTATTTGCATTTTTATTCTTAATAAGCCCCTATTAGTGTTTTATTCTTAATATTTTTTTGTGGTATATGTTGAAATGATTCACAGTAGAGTTAGCGATTATATTTTTATTCTTTGAAAAAGTCAATCTTTTTATAAATGTTTCTAGTTAATGTGGAATAAAATCATGAGTAATCAAAATCTGGTTTTTATTTGGAAAACAAAATGTTAATTTTTTTTTTTAATTTAGCTAGTGGCTTGAGTGCCTAATTCTATCTCTTTTTCCTTCGATAGAAACATATACCAAAGACTTATATTAGGAAGCGTAGGGGAAGGGCAAGAAAGAATCTTTCAAAGGGGGTGTGGTTTTTGCTTTTGCACAAGGTGAACAAGGAAACATCTTCAATAGACTGTTACTTGATAGAGTCCCGAGAAATATGAGGGTGTGGGGAAGATTATTCTAAGTAGAAGGAAGACCAAGTGAATAAGGTCTAAAGAGTAATTTTCTCAGTGTTGTCAAAGAAGGGAAAATAGTGCCCTGGATGGAGGTGAATGAGAATAACCAAGATTTCTAGATTGAGCAGCTAGAAGTATTTAGCTGCCATTAACCTGATTGAGAGAAGAATGTAGATGAAACAAGTTTGGGGGTGGGGGTCAGCAGAGTAAAGATTTGAACATGTTAAGTTTGAGATAGGAGATCAATATTAAATTAAATGTCAAGAAAGAAACATGTACTTTAGAACATCTGTCAGAATTGGAGATATAAATTTGCAAGTTGTTATGGAATCTGGAAAAAATCACAAAACAAGGCTCTATAGAATGAAAACGGGTGAAGGCCAAGGCCTGTGCATTTGGGAACTCCTCCAAAAATAGAATAAGTGGAAGAACCAGCAAAGAGACTAGAACTAAATAAGAGGGATATATGAAGCCAAGGAAAACCAAGGCAGTATACAATCAAAGAGCAGAGAGACACCTCTTTGAAATAGTGCTGATATGTTGTCATTTACTGGAATGAGCAATGGGGAAAGTAAGTTGGAATGCAGATTCAAATCAGACTGTTGCAGTTTCTGACAGGAATTAAAGAGTATTTATAGATTATCATATATATATATATATATATATATATATATATATATATATATATACGCACACATTCACATACACATAGACACACACACATAGACAAATAGATATAGATAGATAGATAGATAAAGATAGAGATAGATATAGATAGATGATACATATCTATCTCTATCTCTATCTATCTATATAAAATATATAATTAAAATAAATTTTAAGGAATGGCAAAGAAATGGGCCAATGGTGAGGCAAATGGAATTTTGAAAGTTTGCAGAAGTTATTTGGTTCAAAAGGAAGATATGATATTGTTTTGACATCGACAAGGATATTTTAGAAGATGGGAAACAGGAGATATTCTAGAAGGGAAAGTGTGAACAAACACAAATGGAGTGGTGTCCTTGAGTAAGGCAAGAAGGTCTAGGGCCTGAGTGCACTGCACGGGTAGAGATTGCTCATTTATGGTTCTAGGAAAAAGGAAGGCATATGGGTGCAGTCGTTGTTTAGAAAGTACCATGTGCTACATTAAAGTAGAGCAGGACCTTGAGCAATAGAGCACCAGGAATCATCCTTCTCTTAGGTGCAATAGCATTGACCTGTATGATGTCAGAGTTAAGAGGCCATAGGATTTGTAAAACCCATGTGATTTTTTGGGTCACTTTCTGACCATTCCTCCACAGTGTAATTTTAACTGTATAGTTAGTAAAACAGCTAGGATTCTGTTACTGATAATTTTCTGCCTTACAACACTAATGAATTAATTCACTAAACAACACAAAACCTTTTAATATGAGATTACATGCTTCTGGTTGTTTTTATTAATATAACTAATGTTTATTGGGACTTAAAATATACTAGGCATAGTTATAAGCACTTTACACATATTATCATTTAATATATGACTTTTTGAAAACCAATGTGCATTTATTAGCATTCATTTTGGATTAAGGAATGTAATGCCTAGGTTAATTTTTTTCCTCTTTGTGTCCTGTTCTAGTATGCTGGTATTTTGAGTATTAAAAATGAAAATCCTAGCCATTGCCCTGTCAATATTTCTCTTCTACCACTCTATACAAAGCAAAATGTCCACTTCCTTTTCTCACAAATCATACAAAGATTGGGGGGGGGGGATAAAAAGATTTTGGTTTGATTTAGTTAAGAGAAAACAATGAGTTCCCATTCAAATAAATTGTTAAATCTCAGAAATACCTAAGCCAGCACTTTGATTTTAACTGAATGCTGTCACTCTGAATCTTATCTTGCCATATGGCTTCTTGTGGATTAAAAAAAAAAAAATAGACAAACAACTTTATATGTTATTACTTTTTTTATGTAATTTTTTTATTATCATTTTTTTTAATAAACATATATTTTTATCCCCAGGGGTACAGGTCTGTGAATCACCAGGTATATGTTATTACTTTTTAATACACCTTTCTTCTTGATTCTTTAATTTCATTCTATTTTATTTTTAAAGATAGTTGTATATGAAAATTTAATTTAAAAAACCGGATTTATACACTATTTTTAAAAGAATTTGATTGGATTTAAACAATCATTAAATGAAATATCCCAGTAAATAAATGTGAACAAGAGAATAACAGTAGAATTGAATTCTTTGTATAGCATTCTACTGAGTCTTCTGGGTTTTTAGAAATCACATAGTTCACAAATATATACTGTTATTTGGGATGCTTAGGTGGCTCAGTCAGTTAGGTCTCTGCCTTTGGCTCAGGTTATGATCCCAGGGTTCTGGGATCTGGTGCCACATGGGAGTCCATACTCAGTGGGAAGCCTACTTCTCCCTCTACCTCCTGCTCCCTCTGCTTGTGCTCCTGATCTCTCTCCCTCTCTCTTTCTCTTACCAATAAATAAAATCTTTAAAAAAATACATTGATATTTAATATTAAATTCAATCTCCATGCAATTTCAAAAATAATTCTGCTTGTATAGTATATTGAAATCAATATACAAAAAGTTAATGATATATATAATATTTTAAGCAACTGTGATCATTTAAAATCCTACCCAGGAAATATTTAATTTTATTATAATACTCATAATGTTATTAATGAGAAATGTTTGCATTTGCTTTGATTTTTTTAACCTGGAGGAGGAGAACACCTGTTAAATAGAATGTAAGCAAATTGCTTTTAATTCTTTTATATTTGTTATATTCCATAAGACAAATAGTAGGATTACTTGGATGGACTAGAAACAAATATTATTTCTGTATTTCTGTTTAATTCTCATTTCTAGCAGTTCAACTTGGTTACCATGATCCTGATGAAGACAACAGAAACTGATAAATACTTAAAATACCCGGAATCTCTTGCTTCTTAAGAGAAATCCCCCAACAAATGGTCATTAAATAAAACTCTCTGGAGGTGCGTGTAGCTCAGTCCTTTAAACCTCCAGCTCTTGGTTTTGGCACGTTCATGATCTCAGGATCCTGAAATTGAACCCCACTAAGGTGGCTCTGTTTGAGATTCTCCCCCTGCCCCCACCTTTATCCCACTCACACATGTGCACACACACACTCTCTCTCTCTAATAAGTAAATAAGTGAAGTCTTTAAAAACAAAAACCTCTCTGGATTAGCTACATGGAATGTGTTCCAGTCTGGGGACAAGAGCTTGAATAACAAGTATATACAGAATTAGTTCACAATAAAAGGGCAGGGATTGAGTAAAAATTAAAGATCAACTTTTAAATCAGACTGGAGTTATGTGGGTTGTATGAAGGTACTGCTTTTCTCCACCCTAACAGAGAACAGAGGAATAAGGGAATTGGAGAAGTAAAACCTGAACCTAGAGCAAAAAAGGAAAATAGTAGCAAAATATACCAATAATGAAATTCAAGAGAACTTTTACATCTAGTTGACTCTGTGTGTGGTGTGTGTGCGCGCATGCATGCGTGTGTGTGTTGGGGGAGGAGCATGTCTTCTTTGAAATGTGTCTTAAAAATCAATGCTAGCCAGTAGGTATTAGAAATGGGTACTTCAGTGATGTGAGTGTGTATATCTTTGTGTCTGGGTCTTGGGAAAAGGTTACTTGCCATGAAAGATATTCTATAAGGAACTGAGAAAACAAAGCAATGCTAGTGTGTTTTAAGATTGGTACTGTAATCGTGCTCAATGAATCATGCAAGGAAAGCAGAGGGAAAAGGAGGTAAGGGCAGTTTCTGGATATGAATCATGTGAAGTTCTTATCATGGTGACAGGTATTTGTATACACGGAAAACACTAAACTTTACCTTCCAATATAACGTAACTTGAACTTCAGGCCTCTGATGTATTTCCAGTACCAGATGTTTTAGTTCTGGAAAGAAATATATATTATTAGTCTCCACAAATAACTATAATTATTAAATTAAAATGTCATTACACAATCTGTAAATAGAATGCTGGGAGTGACTACATTCTGTGATTATTTAGTTCTATGCCACTGTTTCACTGTAGTCTTAAAGAGGCTAAAATGTAGAGTGGGTGAGCCTTCGGCTCAGGCTGCTGTGGTTCTCCCTCCCAGCCATGAAACTGACTGGCCATGCTACCTGACACACAGGTCATAGTCTTCTTTGGCCCCTATGACTTCATCAGTAAAATGAGTACAGAAACAGTATTGAGTTCATGGACATAGTGTTAGAATTAAATACACAAATACTAATAATGGGCATGAAAAGTGCTTGACATTCAAGAACCCAATAAATGTCCAATCTCATAAATATTGGTGAGTAAAACTGTGATTTCAATGTGAAAGATAGAAAAAAAACCCTTTTGCAAAGTATCTATGCAGTAATTTAAGCTAAAGATTGGAGGAAATTGCTATTTATGACAATCTTCCAACTATCAAAATAAGACTTAAGATTTTTTCATTTAAATATCATTTCCATTTCTGTGTAAAATGTAATGATTCTTAATACATAATGGTATGGAAAATTTTAGCTTGTACAGAAATTATCAATGAGAACTGTTTTATCCCTAAAGAGCAATTTGCTATTAGTGATAGTGAGATGGCACAACGCAGGTTAGGTTATCTAAAGCAAAATTATTTTTTATCTTTTACTCTTATATGTTAAATTACTATGATATTGCTACATAGCATCTACATATCCTTGGGATTTCGTTTGTAATTCTAGAGCAATATTAACATTAAAAGATTAGCCAATAAAGTCATTTTGACCCAAATAACCCAAAGTTTGAATAAAGGAACAGGTAATCTCATTTCATTTAAATAAGACAATTGTAACACAAATTTTATTTTTTAATGTATATGTTGGGATGATTTTAAAGATTTTATTTTGGGGGCACCTGGGTGGCTCAGTGGGTTAAAGCCTCTGCCTTCGGCTCAGGTCATGATCCCAGAGTCCTGGGATCGAGCCCCGCATCGGGCTCTCTGCTCTGCAGGAAGCCTGCTTCCTCCCCTCTCTCTCTCTGCCTGCCTCTCTGCCTAGTTGTGATTTCTCTGTCTGCCAAATAAACAAAATCTTAAAAAAAAAAAAATTCATTTTTAAGTAATCTCTATACCCAAGATAGGGTTTGAACTTACAACCCTGATTTCAAACATGTTATCCCCTACTGATTTAGTCAATGAGACACACCTATATTAGGATTTTATATAGAACTTGGGATTCCAGTTTATATTATTATAGCCTTATGGTGAGCTTTGATAACAAAAGTTTAAAATCGCTTAATAATTATTTTATGAAAGGAAAAGTGGTATATAATAGCAAAACAAAAGATATAATGTAGTTTTTAGCAATACCGAGCTCTCTCACACCACATTTCCATGGCAAGATGAGAAAATTGGGCCAGAAGAAGAAATAAACCAAAAGTTTGCTTTATACAGAGGTAATTAACATTTATTATATTGTGGTTACCTTTGGTATTTAAGGAAAGATAAGGTCAAAATAATTAATATTAGAATTCAGAATGGGATATATATTTCAAATATATTGAGACAATAAAGGTGAAAAACATGATTCAACCAGAGAAAGACAATTATCATATGGTATCTCTGATATGAGGAATCTGAAAGTCAGGCCAGGTGGCTTGGAGAGTAGAGAAGGAAAAAAATGAAACAAGATGGGATTGGAGGGAGGGAGACAAACCATAAGAGACTCTTAATCTCACAAACAAACTGAGGGTTGCGGGGGTGCGGGGGGAGAGGTGTGTGGAGAGGGTGGTTGGGTTATGGACATTGGGGAGGGCATGTGCTATGATGAGTGCTGTGAAATGTGTAAGCCTGACGATTAACAGACCTGTACTCCTGGGGCAAATAATACATTATATGTTAATAAAAATAATTTTGAAAATATGATCCATGCAACAAATAAATAAGAGAAATGGTTGAAGGAACTGATTTCTAGATTGTTGGTAAAATATAAACTGCTAAGTCTTTGTTAACATAAATTAAAAATTTTGAAAGGGTTTTCTACTTTTCTATTGTAAATTCTAACTTTAGGAACTTTTTTTTTTTTTTTTTTACTTTAGGAACTTTTTTAAAAAGCGACATATAGAAGCATGATCTCTTAAAGGTATAATATTCCCCCTTTTCTCTGTAATAGAAACTATTTAAAAAACAAAGACCTAATATATTGTGAAATACTCATATAATGAACAAATATTAAGCTGTAACAAATTAAGTAGTGGTGTGTCTGGATGGCTCCCCCGCTTAAGTATCAGACTCTTGGTTTTGGTTCAAGTCATGATCTCAGGGTCCTGGTATCAATGGCAGCCCATGTAGGGCTCTGCACTCTTCACAACGTCTGCTTATCTCTCTCCTTCACCCTCCCTTCCTCCCCAAGCCCACGAGTGGACTCTCTCTCTCTCTCAAATAAATAAATAAAATCTTTTTTTTTAATTTTTTATTTTTAATAAAATCTTTTTGAAGATAAATGAAAATATTAAGTAAAAACCTTCATATTCTAAAAGATTACCACAGAATAATCTTTCACACTAATGAAAAAATATCTTAAGATAATTGTTTTTATTATAGGATTACTGGGTAGTTAATTTTCTTTTGGGTGATTTTTCTTTTCCTTAATATTCAATATATATTTGAGGAATACAAAATTCCAAGGATGTGTTAGAATGTCTGCAGTCCATTTAGAGTAGGGTTGTTCAACCATGGTGCTATGGTCTTTCTTTCTTTCTTTCTTTTTATTAACATTTGTTTCAGGGGTACAGGTCTGATTCATCAGTCTTACACAATCCACAGTGCTCAGCATAGCACATGCTCTCCCCAGTGTCCATCACCCTGCCACCCGATCCCACCCACCCCCCTCCCCTCCAGCAACCCTCAGTGTGTTTCCTGAGATTAAGAGTCTCTTATGGTTTATCTCCCTCTCTGGTTTCATCTTGTTTTACTTTTCCCTCCCGTCCCCTATGATCCTCTGTCTTCTTTTTCAAATTCCTCATATCAGTGAGATCATATGATAATTGTCTTTCTCTGTTGACTTATTTCGCTTTGTTTAATACCCTCTAGTTCCATCCATGTCATTAGAAATGATAAGATTTTAGGTTTTTTAATGACTGCATAGTATTCGTCTTTTTTGTACTTTCTAAAGATCTAGGAAAAATATGTTATCTTTATGCTCAAAAAATATTACCATCAAAAAGTAAATTAGATTGCCAAACTTTTACATTTATTTCACATTAATAAAATTATCAAATTAAAAATAATCTCAGAAAGGCTTTAAGAGATTTTTCCTAAAAAAAAAAAAAATGAACAAATGAAATAATATAAAATAAAAAGAAAGTTGATTTTTCCGTAACAAATCAACATTTAGAAAACATAACAATAGGGGTGCCTGGGTTGCTTAGTTGGTGAAGTGACTGCCTTCAGCTCTAGTAGTGATCCTGGAGTCCCAGAATCGAGTCCTGCATTAGGCTCCCAGCTCTGTGGGGAATTGGCTACTCCTGCTCTTCTCCCCTCTCATGCTGTCTCTCACTCTCTCTCTCTCTCAAATAAGTAAATAAAATCTTTTAAAAAAAGAAAACATAACAATATACTGCAAAGAAAATTCTAAAAGACACACAAGTTAAATGGGAAAAATAATTATATGTTTATAAGGAAATGTCATTTAATATATGAAATTTTTTTTTTAATTTACAAAAAAACCCACACACAATATTCCCTATCTGCTGGAAGAGATGGGCAAGAAAAAGAACACATAGTTAATATAAATACTAGAAGCTATAAGGTACTGTATTTACAGGAAACCTATTTTCAATATTGCAAATGAAAAATTGAAGTTAAGACAATAAAATATCAATTTTTATGTCAATTAGTTGATTTTTTCCAAAATGATTTCACATATTTTGAAATTTATATAAGTTAAATATTAAATATATTTTGAATTTATTAACGTATACATGTGTATCAGAGAATTAAAGAAATATACACAATATAATAACTTATTATTCTTTTTATATTTTGATATTTTCTAAGGTAGCTGTAATCATCATGCTTTTAATCAGAAAGCTACAGTAAGAAAAGAGTATATGTAATTTTAAAACAAAATATTTATCCATTTTGAAAAGTAAATAGTTATTCAAGAAAATTTCTCACATTCTGGTTATTCCTGAGTCTAGATTCGAGCCTAGAAATCTCTGATATGAATATTTTCCTTTTTATAAACTAATTGTAAAATATCACAACACACACTTACTGTTTTCACTTGGTGTCTTGTAAAATTGTGGTATATCTTCCTCTTCCCGTTCTTTCTGTTTTTTTTTATTGTTGAGATACTAAAACATCCTATTTTCAAATATGATATTAATATATGTTAAAATTACATTGCATTTCATTACTTTTGGGGTTATTTACTCCTGCCATATGGTGCTTTTCAGTTCTGGCTGCTATAATGCAATTCAGTATAATGGGTGGCTTAAACAGGGATTTATTTCTCAAAGTTCTGGAGTGTTAGTCAATTTGTCTCCCCAGTGAGGGATATCTTCATGGCTTGTACACAGCTGTCTTCTTGCTGTTATCTTTACATGGCAGGGAGAGAACTTGGTCTGTCTCGTCTTTCTCTTCCTATAAGGACTCTGGTTTCATTAGGGGACCCACCTTCACAACATCATCCAAAATTAATTACCTCTTACAGGCCTTTCTTTTCAACACCTTGTGGGTCTGGGCTTCAACATATTAATGGGGGGGGATGCACAAATTCAGAACTAGACACAGACCTAATAATTTTCCATAAGTCTTTGTGTAATCCTTGGCTTTTGAATACAACCAGTTACTCTGCTTGCTTTCAGTGATTAGATATTCATTTATACAAATTTATTTCTGAGTTTGCTAAATATTTGACCTACAACTACAGGGTACCTTAATCTATTCTAATTGTGCTTTTTGAAATTCTTATCTCAACTGATGAGAAAAAAATGTGGGAGACTATTCTGAGACAAATAATTATCTTTGTAATTTCACTTATTGTCTCATAAATAAAACAGTAAACTATTCAGCTGGAGGCTGTGTTATGCTGGTAGAAAATCCTACAATATGAGATGTTGAGCCTCCACTAGAAACACAGGAAGTAGGGGGCCATGTGGCTGGTTCAGCAGTAGAATATGTGACTCTCGTTTAGGGGTTGTGAGTTCGAGCCTCACATGGGATATAGAAATTACTTAAAAAAAAAAAGGAAAGTAAGAAACACTGAGCACATCTATTTTCTCTTTTTAGGACAGGATTATAAGTGGAAGGGTAAAAAACACAGGGACTGTATTAGATTCATGTTACATGGCACAGTTTGAATCTTCCTAAAATAAGACCTGAGTTAAAAATGAATTTTAAAAATTAGTTATATTAATGTACTGGATTACAAGGCATTTAAGAGGAGGGGTTGACAATAGGATACTAGGTTGACAATAGGATACTAGTTATAAAATAGAAGGAAATCCTGTCATCTGCTACAACATGACGGACCTTGAGGGGATTATGCTAAGTGAAATAAGTTAGAAAAAGACAAATATTCAGTGATTTCACTAATATCTGGAATCTAAAAACAAGCAAAAAAAAATTCTGAAAATTAAAGAAAAAAAAGAGTTGGGATTGCTAGTCTGGACTCTGATGACACAGGTCAGGGGCAAGAAATGAAATTTTCCTGAATTTATTTGTTAGTTACCTCCAAAATGGGAGTTTCAGCAGTTATCAAAGTTAATCTTATCATCTAAGAATTAAAGATGCACTTTAATTAAAGGGGGACAAAAAAAGAAGGGTGAGAGTTAACAAGGAATTGATAGTTATTATTAGATCTATTTTGCTGGTAAACAACTTTTAAAAAAATGAATTGAATTAGAATTGTTAATTATCTTTAATTCCCCACCTATTTAAATATGTATAATAAAGAAATGCAAATCCAGAAAATGTCCAGGGCAATCCCCACAACTGAAATCTAACCGAACAATATGATTAGAACAATAGGTGTCTGATGTCTGTTCCTTTACTTATTACAATAACAGCGATAACAATAACGATGTTGATTATATTAGGCAACAACGAATGTTTATTATGAACCAGATACAGTTCTGTGCACTTTATAGGTATTAATTCATTGATTCATTCTTATAATAACCCAGGATATCACAAGATTTTTTATTTGTTCCATATTTCATTCAGTTATTAAACAAATATGTTTTCTTTGTAATTACTTTTTATTTCATCCCATCTCTGTCAAGGAATAAAATAAATATACCACATTTCATAAAAAGCAAATATTTTCAATAACTGAATAACTAGGTAATGCTGACATTTCTTTTTCATTCTCTAGAAATTTACCTGGAGCTTAAACTTACCCAATCTTTCAAATATCTTGCTTTTCTTAACAACTTCAAAATGTCAGAATATTGGGCTATTCTCTTCTGGCTTTGGATTTCTGTGCTTCTCTGAAACAGTTCCTAGTTCCTTTGCAGAACTGAAATACCAAATATTGATTTTTTTTAAAAATCATGAGAGCTTTCAATGTTTTAAAATTTGCCATTCTAATAATTAATATTCTAATAATATTATAGAACACTTAAACTCGGCCTTTCTCAGTGAACTGAGCTTTTTTTTTTTTTTTAAGAAAAAAATAAGCTAGAGCCTTCAAAGTTTTTCCAAAAAAAAAAAAAAAAAAAAAAAAAACCAATCCATCACCTCATTATTTTTTTAGAGAACAAACTTTTCTTGATTTTAATAACTACCATTATCCTCTCCCACACACACTATTTTTTGGTTAATGATTGTGGTTCCATTTGATATCATTAGAAAATACATGGATCATTTTCAATAAATCATGACAAATATCATACAAAAAATATTTTAAAAGTTACCTACCATCTGTTCTAAGGTAGTCTGCTGCAAAATGAAATATCCATTGAGATCAACACATGAGTAATAAGTAAGCTTCAGAAGCGCTCTTGCAGATAGCACACTGAGGGAGCAATGTCCTAGTTTCTGCGGATCCTTGCTCACTCTTTAGAACATTCTGCAGAGGCAGCATGGAACCCACTCAAAATCTGGTTTGTATGTCAAAAATGATGATGCCAGCCAAATACAGAGAAGAAAGAATGGAAAAGTTTATTACCAGCAAAATAAGAGTTTTGGGGGAGAACAGAGTAAGCCTCCTGAGTGTGTCTGAAATGGTTTGTGAGAGGAGGGAAGGGTGATCTGCGTGGGGCTTTTATGGTGTGTGTGTGGGGGGTGGGGGTATGACGCTGGCCGCAACCTTTCCAATTGTGGGCACTGGTTTCCCAATTGTTTCTGGGGTTTGAACCTCACACTAAGTGACTTGACCATGTAGACTTTGTTCGCTGCCTGTCCAAAAGAGGGCCAGGAAGGGAGGAGGGAAAGCGAAACTTGAAAATATATAGCACCCAATATTAAAAACTGAAGTCAGACTAGATTACATTTGTTATGTAGGTATTTTTCTCCAAGTACTGTCACATTTGTTATTAACACAGAAAAATCGATCAATCTTTATAGATTTGCTTTAATAAAATAGGAAAACTGTATAGATGAATCAAATCTGTCAGCATCCTTATTTCAAACGACTCCTCTCCAGTTTGTGATTTGTGTACTAATGGTAGATCGAGAGTTATGTATGTCAGTAGATATTTTAATAAAGGTGATATCCTCAAGGAAAGGAATTTAGTCTGTAAAATGAAGATGATGAAGATAAAGTAGAGGGTTTAAATGATGGAGAATGACAGGTCAAATTAAGCAAGGTGATGAGAAAATAAATAAATTTCATCCACAAAAGGAGGAAGTAGAATACTAGTATTTAAAATGTAAATTTTGGTAAAGTAGATTGGAAATTTAAATATAAATCATGAAAAGCCTTATAATAAAGACTATCCAGTTTCATGGAGGAGTTGGGTGTCATAGATGTTTTTCTGGGGGCTGACAAGAATATGAAAAAGGTAAAACATAAAACATAAAAGAAGGGATAGGTCTTCTCATACACACAGTCATATATATTCTTTTTTTTCAGACATATATATTCTTTCTAAGTATTTTTATTTTGTTTTTAATAAACACATTGATTTATTTTTTGCAACTCTCTCATATTGTACACTAAATGAATCTTTCTTCTTGTTATTAGCAGAATGCTATATTTTCCTGAAGCTCATTATTATTTTCTGAGCTTTTTCCTTAAAATCCTCTCTAAATTCCCAATACCTTCTTGTTTATGATTGGTTTTCTGAATTGTCTTTTCTTACAAGTATCAACTACTCATACTTGTCAGTAAACTACTAATCTTATTCCCTGTATTGTTTATTTTATTAAACTGTCTGTCAGCCACATTATGCAAAAATATTTGAAACAGATTGTATGCTGTTCTGCCATGTTTTCAGCAGATGTCTAGTTAATTGGAATTTCTCATAGGTGGACCAATTGTGCTAGCTTCCTAGAAATATAGAAAGACCACTACTGTATACATTTTCTGTTCGAAGTAAGTGGTCTAGCTCTGAAGGAGAGTCATGGACATACCAAAAGAGATGACACTCAAATAAACGATATGATGACATAGCAAAAAGTTATCCAAACTAAAATGTGTTGGTTTCTAATAAGCACTGATTTGTGAAATGGGAAAAGCAAATAGCTGAGCTCATTTCTTCTGTGCTAAACTTGGGTATAGAGAAACCATGTTTATCAAATTTGTAAATGATACAGCTTTTTGACATATTTTTACAGAAATCAGAATTCAGTATTATTTGATGACCTTATATAATGACATAAATACAATTTAATGAAATGTGTATTTAATAAGATGAAAAAATGTAATTTAAAGTTTTAGCAGGTTATAGTATATGTGTATGTATGTGTGTGTGTGTGTGTGTATTTTTTTTTTTCCGCAGTTCAGACCTTTCCTTTGAATTCCAGATTTGTGTTTTTAAATGCCTCCTCATCCCCATGTGGATATCAATCTTTTTTAAAGTTTAATATTTTATTTATTTATTTGAGAATGAAGGACAGAGAGAGAGAGTGCAAGAGCAAGGGGGAGGGGTAAGTAGAGAGGAAGAAGCAGACTCACCACTGAGCAGGGAGCCCCACTAGGGGCTGGATCTCAGGATCTTAGGATCAAGATCAGAGCGGAAGGCAGATGCTTAACTGGCTGAGCCACCCAGGTGCCCTAGGATGTCACTCTTTCATTCAAACTCTTCCAGTGGTTTTCCTTTTCATTCCAATTAAAAGCCTAATGTATCACAGTACCCACAGGTTCTATGCCATTAGGTGCCCGTTATCTTTTGGGAACTCTTATTGCTCTCCATAGCATATACAATTGTCCTCCATATGTATTAAACACGTACTTGTGTTTGTGTTTGTTTTGATAGCAAAACAATCTCAATTTTCCAGTCAACCCTGTATCCATGTGTTTTGCAATGTGACTTTGCAGCTTCTCTTTTTTTTTGTTTGTTTTTTTTTTTTTGTTTTGTTTTGTTTTATAATGGCATTTTTATACAAGTGACTCATTTGCAGCTTCTCTTTAAAAAGTAAAACCTGTTTCTCCATGCCTTGCATCTGGACTGGTCCTGTGATTTTCTTTCAATTAATGAAGTGTGTGTGGGGTGATGGTTTGTAATATTTTTTTTAAACATTTTATTTATTTAAGAGAGAGAAAGTGAGGAATAGAACATGAGCAGAGGGGGAGGGGCAGAGGAAGAGGGAGAAGCAGACTCTATTGGGCCCAATATGTGAAGGATGATCCCAGGGTCCTAGGATCATGAACTGAGCCAAAGGCAGATGCTTAACCAACTGAGCCACCTGGGCACCCAATGGTGTGCAATTTTTGAGGCTATGTCTTATGTGCCTGGTCCACTTCTATCGTTTCTCTTGAGTACCTGCCTCTCTTATGAGAGGACATTAATCTAGGATGATGGAAAATAAGAGATCATTTGGAGAAGAACCTGTTTGCCCTAGCCAAGGACATTCTAGACCAGCCTGCAGCCAGCCAAGCCCCAAATGTGTGAAAAGCGAAAACAAAAACCCCGGACAAATTTACCAGAGTTGCTTATTTTGATCCACAGCCAAATGCAGGCACATGGGTGAGCCCAGCCAAAATTGGAAAAGCTACCCAGATGATGCATAGATTCATGAACAATAGAAATGCTTATTGTTAAAAGGTTCATAACAAGTTTTTGTTTGGTTTATTTGTTTTGATTGCTGTTATCGCTACTACTTCTCAGCATACAAATAATATCTGATTCATTTTAAGTGCTCAATAAATTATTTTATATGTTTTGGATCATTTTAAAATCTAATTAGAATATTTTTTTCATAGAATATGTGGGTTCTAAATGACTTTTGATATCCATACTGAGGCTTGTGTTTTTTTTTTTTTTTTTTCCTGAATATATTTTGAGTACACAGACTTCACCGTCAGGGAAAAGAGCACTTTATATAAATTATAAAAGCTTTAATACATACCAAAATGGTAAAAAGTAAAATTTCACAATGTAAATAATTTTGATGAAAATAAATGATACAGAATTCCCATTGTTTGCTGAACTGAGTATAGACTGATGCAGATATTCTGGAAAGAAGAATGGTGGTTGGGCACCTGGGTGGCTCAGTGGGTTAAAGTCTCTGCCTTCGGCTTGGGTCATGATTCTGGGGTTCTGGGATCGAGCCCCACATTTGGATTTCTGCTCAGCAGGGAGCCTGCTTCCTCCTCTCTCTCTGCCTGCCTTTCTGCCTACTTGCAATCTCTATCTGTCAAATAAATAAATAAAATCTTAAAAAAAAAAAAAAAGAAGAATGGTGGTAATAAGTAAAATTAAATACATTCATTAGATACTGCAGTATTCCTTCCAGGTAAATATCCAAAATAAAGTACGTAAGTCTCTAAAGGCAAATTTACTAGAATGTTCACCATTGCTCTGTTTTGTTGTAGGTGACTGTAGAGGCAATGGTGATATACTCATCAGTAGTGGAATGAATTAGTAGCCTGCGGTAAATACACACTTTTGAATGATAATGGTATTTAGTAGCAACATACAAGGTGAACAGTTGTAAACATGAGCAGAGCTTAAAATCATGGCTCCTGATGAACAAAACTAGAAAGATAATAAAGTCTATACCACATTACATTTTATTTTGTATATTAAAATCTAAAACCATAAGACAAAATAACACATTGTACAAGAACACACACAAGTGAAATTATTCTCATCAAATACATTCAAATCGTTTCTTATGCTGCAAATAGGGGATGGAAGTAATAAGTGGAAATAAAATGGCATGAATAAATATATAAACAAAATAAATGAGGGTATTGTGCAAACCAGTGCTATATTGTACCATATAAAAATTATGTTTAATTCTCTGTATCTGTGGTTTAAAAAGATATGTAATAATAATTAGACTAAATAGAAGGATAAATTTTACACATTACAGATCTCTTTTTTGAGAAGAAATAACACAAAGAAAATTGATATTTATTTCTACAATATTTGTTGAGATTTGAGATAGAAAAATTTGAGACTCCTTAATGTTTTGTAGGAACAATTTATTTTTATTCTTTGGCTTTGTAACTTTAAATTGTTGTACATTATTAACCTTTGAAATTTAAGTGTGTATGTGATTCAGACCAATTAATTGATTGAAGATTTAAGGGGAAATATTTACTACTACTTGAGAGAATCATAGGATTCAAGCACCTTCAAATATTTCAGAACCTCTTATTTGTCAATATTTGATATTTAATTTCAAACAATTGCTCTTTGTCTACTATCGTTAATATAAAATGAGTTTTCTTGGATTGATTTATGTTTCTCTGATGATGCTTATTGCATTCAATCTAGATTTAATGCTATTCTCTATTTCAAAATACTATAATTTAAAATGTTCAATTAATTCCACTTGTGCTATCTTCATCACACTATTGATTTTTTTCTTTTCATGCTTTTCACTGTATTTTCAATATCCAGAATGTTTTCTCTGATCATTGTGTTGGTCTACTCACTTGCTGTCAACATAGTTGATTCCCTATTGTGTTTTGAAATACCTTCTGATTTCAATCTGAAGTCATTTGATGCTCTATTGAATTCTTTCTATTCTTTTTCCTTAAAGGATTCCCTTACTCTCAACTTCTCTAAATATTGGTGGGTTCAAGATTCAGTTCTGGGTCTTTGCTCAATATATTTTTGATATCTTCATTTAGATTTTGCATAGGCATTTCAAGCCTAAATTGAAATGGATATTTGGTTACTATCTCTATCACCCATATCTATTAGTAGACTTCTCTCAGATAAAGTTATTAGTATTTAACAAGTTTCACAGTCCAGTGATCTTGGCTTTGATCTTGTCCTGAAACCTGTACATAAACAATCTTGACATTTCTAATTCCAAATCATATTTCAAACGCATTTGCTTATCTTCATCTTTACTACTACTAATATATCCCAAGTCCCTATCATCTCTAATCTCAACTATAATACTCTTCTAATTTGTCATACAGCCTCTTTTGTCTCCAAACCCCCAATTCATCACACTTAATTTAAGTTAATTCACTCTTAGAAGAATTAATGGCCTTCCCTTTGCTCCTCACCAGCACTATTAAGGAGTTGCATGATATGGGCTATTTCTTTCCTTCAAATTAACCTATCCCATTCTTTACTGTTTTATTATTCACCACCTGTATTGATATATTCTCTTTTCATCAAATACTACTAATTTACATTCTATGTATGTATTTTTCAGGTTATTTCATATAAATGGAATCATGTAACATGTGCTTTTGTTTTTTTTTTCAGTTAGAATATTTTCAGAGTTTATCAATGTTGTATGTATCAGCACTTCATCCCTTTTATGCACACTTAGTATCTAATCTGTTTGAGCCAATATTTCCATTTCAAATAAATTACTAGTATCCTTATATTTGTTTGAACAATAAAATAGTATCCAATGTTTCCTAACTTATTTTAGGTCACAGAAAACAACTTAAGTGTCTATCTCAAAGGAGGTGGAAAGGAACCACTACTTTGAAGGTGTAGTAAAGATTTCAGAAAATCTGATCTTCCATAAAAGTAACATGAATCCTGGAAATTTTTTTTTAAATAAAGTTTTTTTCTAAACTCTGGAAATTAATGAAAAGCTTATGAAAATCTGAGAAGTTATTTAAGAAATATATCTGAATGTCAGGATGAACAGCCAGTTTCCAGGTTTTTAGCTTGCACTATTACACTTACCTCTCTCCAGCTTTGTGGGAGCTTTGAAAACCAACAGTTAGTTTTACAGTGAGGTAGCTGAGGAAACCAGAAGCCTAATATCCACTGAAGAAATGAGAATGGGTGTGGGTGTCCCCCAAAACACTCTTCCCAAATAGTTATAACTCTCTGAACAGTGAAGCAAACATATTTGAGGGCTATGAACCTAGTTTGTATGATACTGTAATGGTGAGGACATGACACTACGCATTGTCAAAACCCATAGGTAGATGGGTTTTGAAATGAAACCCATCAGCAAAATGAAAGAAACTTAGTGTATAGAAATTTTTAAAAATGAATTAGGAAGAGGAGTGGTTCCACAATGGAATACAGATGGACCAAAAAAAAAAAAAAAACCCACAAAAATTTATTTTAGGTATTAAACATAAATGGAAGGGGTGAGCAGAAATGTTACTGACCTAAGCAATTCTGGAAATGAGTGGAAATTTTAAGACTAAGGGCAAAATCATCATAGATAGGCATTGTACTCTAACTGGCCAAGTTGTTTCTCAGTGGGTCAGATTAACAGTTCTGAGCCACTATACATGTGTTCTGGGATTGAACAAATATGTAAGTGGATGGTGGGTGGCAAGAGCTAGCTTTCTCATTGTTGGAGTGAAAAGTTATAGATAAGCAGAGTTGGGAAGGCTAGAATAAACCATGTGTTGGAGGGCTGGAGTTGAAGACATGAGTATGGACTCATGTTTAGTTCCATATAGACACAAAAGAATAATTATGAAAGTGAGTTATACCCGCCCAAACACATACGGACTTCCAAATGCTGTTTTCTGAGAGCCTGGAAGCATTGACTCTCTAAGTACAAGTAACCGAACACTCAGATGCTCATATCTTCTCTTCAAATACTATTGCCCAGTAAGAGGAGCTAGGAATCCCTGAGGAATTACAGATTCTGAGATTGGTCCAGAAAAATATAAGATCTGAGCCTGGAGTCTTCTGAAAATGAGGATGTGCTAAAAAATCAAACTGGTATAAATATGTCAAAGGGGCACAGGATCCAATTAAAAGGGCTTTCAAAGGTCAAAGCTAGAAAAATGTAAGCAACACAATAAATAACACTGAATTATAAACTAAATCCAAAATTAGTATCTACAAGTCCATTCTTTTTTTTTTTAGAGACTTTATTTATTGACAGACAGAGATCACAAGTGGGCAGAGAGGCAGGCAGAGAGAGATAGAGGAAGCAGGCTCCCTGAGGAGTAGAGAGCCCGATATGGGGCTCCATCCCAGGACCCTGGAATCATGACCTGAGCCGAAGGCAGAGGCTTAACCCACTGAGCCACCCAGGTGTCCCTACAAGTCCATTCTGATATAAATGATTAATAAGTTAATAAATGAGGAAGGATAGCCAAAACCCTCCCATTCAGAATTCTAAATAATTTATATATATATACTCTCCTCTCAAGAAAATAGAATGTAACTCCCCACTCATTATGTGTGTGAAGCACATGGTGATTTCTTCCCAAGGAGCACTGGATGGAAAGGGTGGACAACAAGTAACTTTATAGTAGACATCCTGACAAATATCACCTCAGCTAGGTGGCCAAGGTCAACATGAACAGTCATAAATCATTTCCATGGTATGTACTCTGGGTAGTATTTGATGAAGATGGTTCTTTTACTCTCTATCTCCCCCATAAAAACCCCAAATCACAGTCTATTAGAAAGACCTCAAACTTGAATTGAGGGAAATTATACAAAATACCTGACTAGTATTGATCAAAACTGTCAGAGCTCTTTAAAACAAAGAAAGTCTTGGGTCACCTGGGTTGCTCAGTGGGTTAAAGCCTCTGCCTTCCAGCTCAGGTCAAGATCTCAGGGTCCTGGGATCGAGTCCCACATTGGGCTCCCTGCTCAGCAGAGAGCCTGTTCCTCCCCCTCCCACTCTCCCTGCTTGTGTTCCCTCTCTGTCAAATAAATAATTTTTTTAAAAAATTAAGGATCTAAGAATAAAGTATGAACTCTAACTAATAATAATGCATCAACATTGTTTTGTTAGTTGAGTTGAATATATCGTAGTAATCTAATGAAACAATGTTGAATTGAATATTGGGTTGAATATATCATAGTAATGTAACATCTTATATTACCCAGGGGAACCTGGGTAGAGGATATACAAGAATTCTGTGCTAACTTTTAAAATGTCTTTAATTCTAAACTATTCTTTTTTTTAAAGATTTTGTTTATTTATTTGACAAAGAGAGACACAGCGAGAGAGGGAAGTAGGTGAGGGGGAGTAGGTGAGGGAGAAGCAGGCTTCCCTCTGAGCAGGGAGCCTGATGCACGGTTCGATTCCAGGATCCTGGGATCTTGACCTGAGCTGAAGGAAGACATGAAATGCCTGAACCCCCCAGATACTCCAATTCTAAACTATTCTTAAAGAAAAAGAGTATCTGAAAATATCACAAGATTGAGAAAAAATAGAGATAAATGAAAGAGAATATAAAAATGATTAGATAATATATCCTGGGATGTGTATATTTATATATCTCTAATATGATATATAATAATAATATAACTATATGATATAATACAATAATTGTGATAATATAATCATATATAGAATATATACACAGGTATATAGAGAGAGTTACGCTATCTACTTGGGTAGATATACAGTAATAAACTCAGATCTCAGGCATGGGGGGAAAATGCTCATTTAGCATCCAACAAAATTAAGGAAATAAATAGAAAACATATAACCTGATAACATGTTTGAATTTCCAGCATGCAAGGAAATATAAGGATAAATTATCTCTGTGATGCTGGTAATGTCTTAAGTGTTACAGAGAAAAACACTACTATTAAATATTCACTGAATCAACATATTACTCAGTACAAAATAACATGAAAACAGTTTTTTTCATGCAGGAGTGTTGGAGGTATTTCAATGAGAGTCTTCTCTGATTTCTCCATCATCAGTCATAATTTGGCCATCTTCTCATCAATATAGTTAATATTTGAATGCTTATCACATAGAAGTCCTTCCCTAAAATTTGTTATGTATTCTTTTGTTTACACTTCTGGGCATTCAGTTCTTACTATCACTGCTTCACAGAAAAGTAAAATGAGGCTTGGAGAGTTTAGTAACTAATACCAAATCATGAGACATTTAACTATTTAAATCTACTTGTATTTAAGAGACACTGTAGAAAATGAAGGAATTTATAATATTTAAATATTCAAGAATTGAAAAACATCTATAGATCTATAATCAGTTATATTAGGTTATCTGACCAGTATCCGATAATATGATTTTGAAACAGCAATAAAAAACAATTAATGATTTTTTTTTTAATTTGCAAGATTCAAATAAATTGAATCTGCACTGCTGACAGGAACAGAACATCATTTTTTTCAAATGGGATTATTTTTGTACACTAATGCTTACTAGGTCACATGATTATGTGTTGGGTTTTTTGCATGGGCTCCATTCAATTTCATGTTCTGTCTCACTTAGTTGAGAATGCGGAAAGATGAAAAACTATATGGCCCAAACTCTTGCAGCTAGGGATTTCAATTACATATTTTACGTACTTTCCTTTTTTGAGACTTGGAAGCAAAAATTAGTTATAGGTCACTTTACTGTGGTATTTGAGTGATGCTGGTGGGAGCAAGGACATAGGACTATGAGCCGTCCCTGGGACATCCTTCCACTCCAATTTGTATACTGGGTGTGAGGAGCAACTATGGAAACTATGGTTCTGGCTGAGCCCAATGTCAGCAAACTGAGAGGCAGTATGGTTCACTCACCTCTGTAACGTTCTTGCAGGAGTCTCGGAATAGAGCCTGCTTTTCTATTTTTCCATCTATTTTGTAAACACTTGAGATGAAATTCCTTACTATATAAAATGCCCAGACTGTTTTCTTTCCTTTACCCATATGATACATCACATGTTATTTTAGACCGCTACTAATGCAAATTAAAAAATAAAGGTATGTATCTTAATGTACACAGCAAAATCCCCTTAAAATATTTACAGATCACTACCTACATTTGCCTGCTGTTGAAGAAGTCATGCTAGAGATGGACCTTAAATTCTAGTTACAGAGCAGAGGCAAATAATTATGCTTTTGAGATTCAGAAAAAAATGGGGATCTTTTCCTGAGCCTTGAATGCCTGCTGGCACAGGATGACAGCCCGAGTTCCATCTTTGACATGATTCACAGAAACAAAGCACTCAGGACAGTTGTACCATTTCTTGTAACCAATTTTATTTTCTCAAAATCATTCCTTCTTGGAGCTCTCCAAACTCTCTAACAAGTTATGACATGAACCTCCTCTGATTATAATACTCATTAAGTTTCCAGTCATTTCTGGATTTCTGGAGTGACCAGTTTGATATTCCAAGTGCTACTATATATTCCTCATAATACCTACCATTCATTCATGAAAGTATGTGACAGTTGAGTGAGAAATGGAATGTTCTTCTAACCTTTCTCAAAACTTTGTGAGTTCAGGGGTTGCAATAAGCCCTGTATAGAAAGGCAGTGTGTAGTGTCCCAGGGTGCAAAGGGGAGATGTAGACCAGGGCCATTCTGCCCTCAGACAAATAAAAAATGCCTTTGATCACCGGCTCAGACACAGAACAAGAGAGAAGGTTGGGTATATATTCTTTTAGGCCACTCCATATTCTACAGAATTTCTGTTTTGGGTTTCAAGTTTTTAAATATAACTCTCATAATCTAAATACTCCTTTTCATATCTCATTGCCCTACTTATACAGAGGAAAAATATGTCTCTTAATTTGTTCCTGAATGGCTTAAAATAATTATTTTTACTTGTGAAAACTTGTCTAAGAAACCATTTGGGAAATCTAAATTTATATTACCTTAAAAATCATTCTTCTGAATACACAGGTATAAGCTATTTCAAAGAAAAATAAAACTTAGATGTCACTTTCTTTTTCTACTGTCATTAACCTCAAAGGAATATTTGGAGAACAGTGTGGAGATTCCTTAAGAAATTAAAAATAGAGCTTCCCTATGACCCTGCAATTGCACTACTGGGTATTTACCCCCAAAGGTATAGATGTAGTGATAAAAGGGCCATCGGTACCCCAATGTTCATAGCAGCAATGGCCATAGTCGCCAAACCGTGGAAAGAAGCAAGATGCCCTTCAACAGACAAATGGATAAGGAAGATGTGGTCCATATACACTATGGAGTATTATGCCTCCCTCAGAAAGGATGAATACCCAACTTTTGTAGCAACACGGACGGGACTGGAAGAGATTATGCTGAGTGAAATAAGTCAAGCAGAGAGAGTCAGTTATCATATGGTTTCACTTATTTGTGGAATGTAACAAATAACATGGAGGTTATAGTGAGATGGGGAGGAGAAGGGAGTTGAGGGAAATTGGAAGGGGAGATGAACCATGAGAGACTACAGACTCCGAAAAACAATCTGAGGGCTTTGAAGGGGCGGGGGGTGGGTGGTTGAAGGAGCCATGTGGTGGGTATAAGAAGGGCACGGATTGCATGGAGCACTGGGTGTGGGGCAAAAACAATGAATTCTGTTACACTGAAAAGAAATAAAAATAAATTAAAAAAAGAATATTACCAATTTACTTCTCCATACACACACACACACACACACTTCTTAGAAAATTAACGATATTTATTCGTATGCATTGACTGTGGTTTTGGTTCAGGTTTGTCTTTGAGATATGTGTTCATTTTGTATTTTTATGATCAAATTCCCTTTCAATTCATTATGGAGCAATTCTTTGGACACAGTGATAGTATCATTTAAATAACAGAATTTGCATCATAAATTATTATGGAAATAATTCTTATTGTGTTTCCTAGTCATTTTCAAGGGGTTCAGTGTTAGGAACCTCAGTGTTTTTAGAGTAACATTACTCAAAATGATTTTATTCAAGAATCTCACTTTGAATGACTGGTCAACCTTGATGATTTTTATAGTAGTTGCATGCTTCAAAAGGAGTTGATGGATGAAACTTTCCATGATATTTCATGTTTTAGCCCCAGGTTGGGAATTTTCTAAGATAGTCATTGACACTTTAGGATCATGATATAAATTTTATTTTGCATTGAAAGTGAAGGCGAAATTATCAATGTATTTTTTAATGTGTTCATTTATTCTATTTCTTTTTTTTAAGATTATTTATTTATTTATTTGATAGAGAGAGATCACAAGTAGATGGAGAGGCAGGCAGAGAGAGAGAGAGAGAGATGGAAGCAGGCTCCCTGCTGAGCAGAGAGCCCGATGCGGGACTCGATCCCAGGACCCTGAGATCATGACCTGAGCCGAAGGCAGCGGCTTAACCCACTGAGCCACCCAGGCGCCCTATTATATTTCTTTTGAAAAATTTTACCAAAGTATTTCCTATGATCTTCATTTTATGTGTGCAGAATATAATTCTAGTTATTTTGTGGTTTTATATTTTATGGTATTCAATTTACAACAGTAATTTCAAACAACTTCTTTCATAGAATAGTAATTAAGAAAATATTTTTGTCATATGAAATTGGAAAAAAAAAACTTGGAAATGTCTAGGAAACACAATGAGAATTTGAAACTACTGCAGGTAGAAAAGAATGTATATACATATAGAAACAGACCTATACATACCATGTTTTAATAGGAGTTTCTTAACTATCACCTGCTTTGTAACTGGAGAATGGCCACAGCTGCATCATGGTTAATCATCACTACGGTTATAACTAGGAACATGTTTTTTGATTCTTATAACATTACAATTTTTTCTGTAGTATATTGTTGCATCTTCCTCCTGCCCTATTTAAGAGTAAAATAATGTAAAAGAGCATTAACAGTTTGGCATTTTGTATGTCAATATAACCCTAAACTGAGGTGTCCTCACTGATAATAAACTCAGGGTCACTCCTGCTAGACCTGGCAACATTGTTCAGTCTTCCATAATAGTGTGGCTAATCCAGAATTCTCGAATGGAAAGGAATATGACAAAAATGGGCAGGAGGCCCAGGGAAGTGGTTTGCATGAAAGCTTTATGTCGATTTGGACTATGCATGTTGGAGTATCCTGGTAGGGATAGAAAATCACCTCTTTTAGATAAATCCAAATAAGCACAAAAATCAGAACATTGTACATACATTATTTATTTGGAAGAGTAAAGATTAAGATTAATGTAGATGAAGGGTAGGGTGGTCCAGCTAACTTATTTTGTGACTATCCTTATTATGAGAAGAGAAATAGAATAAACACTAAGAAAAAGTAACCCTCAGACAATTGGAGTCTCCTGGTCAGTGGAATAAGCAACCCACATTAAGGAATCTCCCTTTCCTTTTCCAGGGCAAACCTACTTTATTATTGCAGAAATGAAATGTGATACCAGAATGAATCTCTTCACACAGAATGTATCAAAATTCAACCCCAAAAACATGCAGATTAAATCTTCCTTCAAGTGGTGATCTACAAAATAAACCCTCTCCACAGGTGAGTCCTGATATGAGGTGATTACTTCACATACTAAAACAGTTGTGTTTTCATGCTGACTTTTAGAAATCTCCCCATTTGTAACATTTTTTATACTCAGTGAATTGATTTTTTTTTTTTTTTGAGGGTCTTTTCACACCGTGCTGATTGTATCCACGCCTGGGACTGCCTCATTCATTTTTATACGGCAGCATGTGGCAAATTTTAGAGCCTCTGGATATACTTTTCATTGGATGAAAGACTAAAGTATAAAAGGGAATAATAATAAGAAAAATAATAGTAGATGCTACCAATAATGCAAAAATCCCACAACTTTTTAGCAGTTATTTAAATCTTAAAATAATATGTATTCCTTGTCACACTTATTACAATAAGTGATAATCAGAAATAATCAGATAATCAGAAATAATCAGTAATAATCAGAAATCTCTACACAGTGTAAAAAGAAACTAAAGAACATGTGTACTCTTTTCACATATAAACACCAAATTTCAGGCTATATTTTAAAAATAATGTTATATGCCATGTTGATCTCTAAATGCATTCGTCTTTATAAAAATCAAGCACCCCACTTTTTTCTTTGGATCATCTATACAGTGGACTTGTGAAGAAACAAACCAGAACATGGAAAATATTAAAGAACCACAATAACTACTCTTGATATTTGGTTTGGATAATTAAGTCTTAAGAACAAAATATGTCTCCTAAATCTTGAATAATTCTTTTGTGGCTAGTCTGCCAGCTCAGCCTTCACTTTGCTTCTGCAGGCCTCAGGCAAACAATCTGTGTCCGCTTTTCTGCTCAGCCCACAACACACACTGTTCCCACCTGGCCTCCTGTTTCGCTGGAGCCTGCAGCAGACCAGAATCCGTGTCCTCGGCTTGTCTATTTTTTATTAATTCGTAAAGATAGCTAAGAGACCGTTTTAGTTTAAACCAGTTTACTATTAATTCTAGAGAGGAGAGAGGGGAAATAAGCAAAAATAAACCAGGTTAAAATATAAGAGATGCAAAAAGGGAGATTTTAAAGGGCCCTAACATCTAACAAAACTCTCACTGTTTCTTTCTATAGCCTCTAGCCCCCCCCTCACTTTTATAGACAGTGTCCTGAAGGTTTCAAATATTTCTTGAGGTCACTCTATTCTAAAAGGTTGCAATGTCTTTCTCCCTCTTCAGTATTGTGCAGGCCGAATTCTAAAGCTCTGCCTCTCCCCCACAAGATGGCTTGGCTTTGCCTTTGTTATTCGAGAACTCATCTAGGTACTGTCCCCAAGGGAAGGAACTTTGCAGATGGAATTATGGCAAAGAGTCAGCTGACAACAAAGTGGGGAGATTATTTTTCAATAATCCGGGTGGACCTACTATGGTCACAAGTGCCTTTAGAAAGCAGACAGGAGGGCAGAGGAGTCCGCTCCAGAAGCAGCTCTGGAAGTTAGGACAGATGACACAGGAAGGAAGCTGCCATTGGGGAAGGGGAGCAAATGGGGAAGCTTGGAAAGGAGCAGCAGGCTGCCTTTTGAGGCACACATCAGTGGGGGTAGAAACCTCAGTCCTATAACAGCACAGCAATCTGGTCACCACTCTGAATGAGCCTAGGGACAGATCCTCTCCAGCATCTCATGACGCGAGTAAAGCCAGTTGCTCCCTTGATTCTGGCTCGTGAAACCCACAGCAGAGAAACCAGTTACACCAACTCAGAAGTCTGCCTACAGAATGAGGAGACAATGCATTTGTGTTGTTTGAAGCCTCTAAGTTTGCCGTAAATTTTTAATGGCAGCAGGGGAAATCAAATACAAGTCCCAAAGTTCTACATTTAATTCCCTATAAGCTACGTGAGCCCCTTGGCCATGCATTCTAAAGTATTAGACACACACACAGTGAACTAGAAACATTTAATTTAGAATTTGTAGGTTTACATATAATTGTTCATTTATTCAACAAGATAGGAGGTTGCTGGCAGATGGCACAGACTCATTTCAAGACAACAGATGTACATTTTTAATACTCATTTTTTATCTTATTTTTAATTAGAAAGTGACACTTCAAACTGAAATTGCTAGAAACACCTATTAAGTCAAGGAGGAAAAGAAACAAAGCAATGGCAAATTTGTTGGAAAACAACAATTAACTCAGTACAACGTGATTTTTGGGGGTGTGTGTGTGTGTGTGTGTGAATGTGTGTGTAAATGGTAAAGGAAGAAATTAAAAGAGAAAGAAGAGATTCTAAAGGCTTTTTATCCAACCACTGAAGTATAGACTGTGCCTATCAGTGGATATTCCATACGAAGCAGGAGAAATCCTGGCCTCTTGGTGGTAGAGCATTCAGTCATGTGGGGAACTTCTAGTTCAATCACATTGTCACTCCTATGTGTGCAGTCTAGGCAAGACCTTGGCAACCAATTCCAGGCATTTTACTTTTCTCCAATAAACAAAAAGAAACAAATGCACAATTCAACTTCCTATCTTAAGATTTTGTATTTGGAAGAAAAGTGGAATGATGAGATTATGTTTTGGAAAAATCACTCTGATGACTGTAGGGTAAAATGACTGGGGGACAGTGAGTCCGATGACAGGAAGACTGCCAAATTTCTCATGGTAAATGAGCAAGAGATGAGACAAAAATTAAAAATAAAACTCAATGAGAATTAAAAGAAGGAGTGAGTTCAGCAAATATTCCAGGGAAATGTAATAACGGATTTAGAAAATTATTGGATGTGGAGGAAAAGAGAATATAGGTTGATGATCAGGCATGCTCTTGAACAAGTTCTTCCATCAACTGAGATATATAAGAGAATCTATATGAATATTAAAATTAAACATGACATCTTTTAATTGAAATTCCTACGGATCATGAAAATACCAAAGTTAGTCAGATGTCATAAGCCAAACAATGATGCCCCCAAAACACATGTGTCCCAAACCCCAATGAAAGTTAATTTATGCAGCAAAAATGATTTTGGGGATGGAATTATGTTAAAGGTCTTAGGATGGGGAGATAATCCCAGATTATTTGCGTCATCTTAACATGATCACAAGGGTCCTTGTGAGAAAGATGTAGGTGATCAGGGTGAGACATGTAACAACCAAAGCAGAAGGTTGGGGAGATGTGAAGGAGCCATGAGTCAAAGAATGCAGACAGCTTCTAAAAGTTGTTCCAGAAGGACTAGCTCTGTCAAACCCTGACTTTAGCCCAGTGAGACTGATTTTGGACCTCTATCCTCTAAAAATATAAGGTAATAAATTGTAAACCACTAAGTTTGTGGTAACTTCTTGTGATAGCAATGGGAAATGAATACAGCAGATGTATACATATGTGTGACCATGAGCATAGAACTAAGAGACAGGAGTGGTTCATATACCCCAGCAGCAAATCTCCATCCCAAGTGTGGTAATGTACTTCATGGTACGAATTTATGTTCTACCAAAAACCTTTGATTTATAAGCACTAAGTCTTCTTTCAAGCCCCTTCTCCCCATGACACCCTTCTCCCTAAACAAACATACTAACAAACAAAAACAGAAGTTACTTGAAGTCAGCAGCTTTTTGTGTTATTCCATAAAACCTAAATTATTTAAAGAGATTATACTAAGATGATGTACAGAAATGGGGGTATACCGTGCAGAGCAGAAGATAGAGAGTCTCAAGGACAGCAGATAGGAGATGGTGGGTTCCAACAGCTATGGAACGTGTCCAAGAATGTTGAAAGCATTCACAAAGCTCTCTGAAGCATCCTGATGAAGGAACAACAGTCCACAGGGAAAGCCTATGTGGTATATCTCTGGAGAGGCTAGTGTGCCAGAATTTTGAGAGTTGGCAGTTTCCTAACCATTACATAGAGCATAAAAAGGAGTTTTCAAGGATCCGTGAGGGCTGGAGAAATAAAGGGGGCACTTACAATGGGCTAGGGACTTGAGACTCCTCTTTTTAAAAATATATATGTATATTTTAAAATATATACTTTAATATTTTATTTATTTGATGGGGAGAGAGTGACTAAGTGGAAAAGAGAGAAACAAAACATGGGGGAGGGCAGAAGGAGAAGTAGAGAGAGATAGACTACCTGCTGAGAAGGGAGCCTGACATGGCGCTTCATCCCAGGGCTCCAGAATCATGACCTGAGTGAAGACAGACACTTAACTGACTGAGCCACCCAGGAGCCCTGAGATGCCCCCCAGCCCTTTTTGTTCTTTTCTTTTCTTTTCTTTTCTTTTCTTTTCTGGAAAACATAAACTTTCCAAACTTTATGCAAGTAGAGGAAGAGTATAAGAATGATGACAGGAATAGTAAAGATTACATATTCCTGCCAGCTATTTGGAATAGGGACTAAAAGCAGGGTTTAAGGCTAATTTTAAAATATTGAAATTATAATAACTCTTGCATATCTTTTCTTGTGAAATAAGGTTGTCTGCATATGGAACAGAAAATAATATAATAATTCAGAAATTATTACAATTAATAGAGCTCAGCAGGTTGATGGACATAGGATGACTGCATAAATCCATTGAATTTCTACATACTAGCAATATAGTATCTTATTTAAACAATTGATTATAAAATTGTTTTACAAATACTGAAATTTACAAAGGCAAAAAAGCATTTGGGTTATGAGATATTGAGGTTTACAATGAATAATTTATTTTTAGGGGGATACAGAATTCATTAAAGACATGAGATCAATGTAGATGTAATATTGGTGTATAAGAAAATTCAGTCTCTTAAAAAAGATTACCATTCTCTCCAAATTGATCTGCTAACTTAGAGCAATGTCAATAAAAATTCCAAAATTGGTCTTCATGGAACTTGGAATATATAAGGAAATACAAAAAGCCAATAAGGGCCAAAATGTATTTCTGTGAATATTATCTACATGAGGTAATTTTCTGTACAGATATAATGATTAACTGTAAAGCTACAAAATTTTTTTTAAGATTTTATTTATTTATTTGACAGAGAGAGATCACAAGTAGGCAGAGAGGCAGGCAGAGAGAGAGGAGGAAGCAGGCTTCCTGCTGAGTAGAGAGACCGATGTGGGGCTCCATCCCAGGACCCTGAGATCATGACCTGAGCAGAAAGCAGAGGCTTAACCCACTGAGCCACCCAGGTGCCCCATATATATATTTAAATTTAAGAGCATATGTATATGTCCTTAGCATAAAGAAGCATTTCTTTTTTTTTTTTTTAAGATTTTATTTATTTATTTATCAGAGAGAGAGGGAGAGAGAGCGAGTGAGCACAGGCAGACAGAGAGGCAGGCAGAGGCAGAGGGAGAAGCAGGCTCCCTGCGGAGCAAGGAGCCCGATATGGGACTCGATCCCAGGGCTCTGGGATCATGACCTGAGCCAAAGGCAGCTGCTTAACCAGCTGAGCCACCCAGGCGTCCCTAAAGAAGCATTTCTTAAATAGAACACAAAAGTAAAACTATAAGGAAAAGACAAATAAATATGGCTTCATTAGTGTGAAGAACTTCTGCTTCTCAATCTAATCTCAATCAAAATCTCAGCAAGTTATTTTGTGGATGCTGACAAACTGATTCTAAAGTTCATATGGAGAGGAAGAAGACTGAGAATAGCCAACACAATATTGAAAGAGGAAAAACAAAGTTGGAGGACTGATGTTATTTGACTTTAAGACTTACTATGAAGCTACAGTAATCAGGACAGTGTGATACTGGAAAATCGAAAGTCGACAGATGGAACAGAATAGAGAACCCAGAAAGAGAGCACTGTAAATATAGTCAGCTGATGAACTAATGGGATGATTGTGACATATCAATGTAAGTTCATCCTTGGTAAAAAATGTTCCTTTCTGGTGGTGATAATGGGGGAGGAAGCTATGTGTGCCTGGGATCATGGAATATATGTGAAATCTCTGTCTTGTTCTCTGAAATTTGTTGTAAACCTAAAATCACCTTTAAAAATGAAGTCTAAAATTATCTTATGTTAAGAAAGATTAACAGTTCAACTAAAAATTAGGTAACAATAATCGTGACATGCATAAATTAAAAAATAAAAAATAATCTGGAATACATTAGCAATTGTAAAAGCAAGAAGAGAAGCAAATGTCAGTAAAAACATGCAGAAGATAATGCATCACAAACAGGAAATTTGAAAGATAATAAATGCATTAAAATATGTTCTAATCATCATTGAGAAGAACAACTTAAATACAGCAAAAATTAAATTTAAGAAAACTAATATATTGCTAGTGGAAATATTTATTGAAAATAATTAGCCATTTTTGATGATATATTCTTAATTCTATGTGCATAGTCTTCATATTTAATGAGTCTTACAAGTGATTCAGTGTTATTTAGAAGACTTTTCTTCATTTCCTCATGATACATAAAAAAATGATGCAGCTTATAATCAATTGCATCTTAAGATTTGAATAAAATATGGCAATATATTTGAAGATATGTAAATTGTACATTGCAGAATTTCTGCTTCCAATTTCATATCCATTTTTGCACATGTCATTTTTACTTAACTACATTAGTCATATCCAAAAATGTAAGCAGAATATGATAAATACCATCATGCCATGGAAGTGAAAAAACAAACAAACCTACCTTTCAAGAATGACAGACAACTTATGTTAAAAAAGTGATGAATGTTATCCCTCCATTGTAGTAAAGCATTTTTTTTCCTTCTGTTTTCATGACATTAATCAATAAATCACTTATATTTAATCTAGTAGAGACAGTTATGTAACAGGTTCCCAACCTGGCAAAGTGTTATACCTATAGATGCTCTCTTAGAGAATGACTTTCAATCAAACAAGGATATAATAAATATTTTATAGGGGATAAAACACAGATAGTTAAACATTTAAAAAATGTATTTCTGTCAGATTGGAAAGTAAACTATTTTACTAAATATAAAGAAAGGTAGAGAGAATTCAGGTGAATTCTTTTACACCTATAAAATTTTGTTCTTTTTTTAAAATTTAAAAATAATGGATAAATGGTGGTTTTTATAACTGTTCTCTAAGGACTCTGAACACAGCAAAGTTACGTTATGAGGGGACCACTGAAGGGGAAGATGGGTTTTTTTCAACTACAGTGGTGTTTTTGATTTTGTATTTTTCTCACTGGAAAATGTGAGTTATGTATATTGGGATAAACATCCCAACATTTATCTAAGAGCTTTTATAAAACGTTAAGATAAAAAAAGAAACTTTTTTTACAGTTTCCATTAAGTGGATTTTTATAAGGATTCTTTCTGTTGCAAAAGGCAGAGGAACACAATGAAACTTGGCTGGAGCAAATGGAGAATTCACTGTCTCTGTTGATGACGTTCAGAAATTTGGCCAACTTCCAAAGCAGCCTGTTCTAGGAGCTCAAATGGTGGATCAGGAACCTGTGCAAATCCTGCCTCAGCACTACTCTCCTCTTGGTGCTGGCTGGCAACTTACCAGGACTTTTTCATCATGGTCCCAAGATGACTGTGTCCATTCCAGATCTAAGACCCCTTTAGTGTCTCATTCAAAGGACAAAAGCAACTTCAGAAGTGTCAGAATACTTCACAGTTAAGAAGAAATCAGCATAGGCCTGACTTTTACTCATGAATCTCTCCCTGAATTCGGATAATGTGATTATCCAAAAAGCCCAAGACAAGTCGGGGCCCATTCAAAGGAGAGGAGGCTGTATGTTTCCCCCCCAAAGCTAAATGTGCTATCTGGAACAGTTGCACAGTTTAGGGGGGTCAAGTGCAAAATGAAATTGCAGGGTTCTTTTTTTTTTTTAATGATTATTTATTTATTTATTTGACAGAGAGAGACATCACAAGTAGGCAGAGAGGCAGGCAGAGAGGGGGGGAATGGGGCTTGATCCCAGGACCCTGGGACCATGATCTGAGCCAAAGGCAGAGGCTTAACCCACTGAGCCACCCAGGCACCCCAATATTGCAGGGTTCTGTTTTAAAAAAATATTAAGGATTTCAAGACAGCAACAAGAGAGCATAGTATATGTGCTGCCGAAGCGAGCACAAGAGAGCATAAAACCAAGCATGGTGCCCTTCTAAGCACAAAGCCCTGTGCTACGGCACTGGCCATGTGCCCAGGAAACCCCCATATGCTGCATATTGTTTAGCCAGAAGAAGGGTAAATAGATTCTTGGTGGAAGAAAATAACATGTGTCCAATACAGAAACTGAATTCAAGCTTGGACTCGCCCTTCACAGTTTTAATTCCAATTAATGTTTTTGAGCTTTGAAAAAGTCTGACACTTGTAAAAAGGAATTTTAATCGTAGAAAATGTGTAACACATTCTTTTCTTTCATAAACTTTATGTTTTTGTGTCTCTGTATTTTAACTTCCATATTTTTGGGGATGTATTCCCATTTGTCCTTCATTTTCACGTGTATATACCATTATCTCCTCTTCTCAAAGAAGCAAGAAAAATACTGCCCCCTTAATACATATTTTCTTGCTTGTTTCCCCTCTGCCTTCATTTCATACTTTCCAATCCTTAATTATTCTTATCTCCTCTCTTTTCCCAAAGCACTCCACATGTTCCTCATTTTTGTCACCTGTAAAATTCTTTCCCAGTGACAGGTTTCAGTTTTAATTATCTCTGAATCTAACCATAATGTACAAAGTATGGAGCTCAATGCCTTTCACCTGGTAGGGTCCAATCAATATTTGATGAGTGAATGAATATCATTATTTTCTTACCCACTGTTACGCTTCTTTACATTCTTGGCTCTGTTTGAATCCCCCTGTTTAATTAGATAATATATAACAGAGCACTGGCATAATCCTAGGTACTAGTTAGTTCTCAATACAAAATATAACGTGATTTAAATTTGTATGACTGTATCATTTACTTAAATGTACATAAGCATACTGGGCATAATGTTTTATCTTAAATAAAACTTGTTTCTATAAACATAGTCATATTCTATAATTTTCTAAACTCAGAATTCTTTATCTACAAATTGTATTGTTTCTTAAATTGTGTGTGTGTGTGTGTGTGTGTGTGTGTGTGATTTGCCTTGTGTTATCTTAATTATGTCCCAAATGCCATTATATTTTAATTTAAGAAAGCATTATACATACATGAAAAAGACTGGCTTGTTGGATGACTTTATAATTGTTTCATATACCAGGTTGTCATGACTAATTAATCACTTTTATACCTTAAAATGAACACCAAGTTAATGACACCTCATATTCTTAAACAAAATGATATTAACACAACATTATTTTCTGGTTAAAGACCTTACTGGAGTACAAATATGTTTGCATACTTTATCTGTAATTGCAAGTGTCACTGTGGTAAGAAAACTATTAACATTATGCAGTGAGCATTTAAAGAAATATTCATAGTCAAAGAGATAGTATTAGGCAGATAATTTAATTATTAGTTTGATTGCTTTTTAATCTGACTCATCAGCCTTCTGCTTCGGTGCTTATCGTAATTTGCATTCTTGTGATGAAATCTAAGTAAAATGACCAAAAAACCTCAATATATTTTCTAAGCTGTAAGTCTAACAACATTAAAAAAAAAAAAAAAGTGGCCAAGTTTAGATTTTATGTTAACTGGATGAAGCTTTGCCTTAAAAATATATTATTTTATAACTGGGATCACTTTGTATGTCTACACATGTTAAGAAAAAAAAAAAAAAAAGGAAAAAAAAGAAAAAGTAAAACGCCACCTCATACTGCTCAGTTTTTGTTTACTATCATTAAGAACCTAATCCATGGGGCGCCCGGGCGGCTCAGTGGGTTAAAACCTCTGCCTTCACCTCAGGTCATTATCCCAGGGTCCTGGGACACCTCAGGTCATGATCCCAGGGTCCTGGGATCAAGCTGGCATTGGGCTCTCTGTTCAGCGGAGTGTCTGCTTCCTGTTTCCCTTCCTCTCTTTCTGCCTGCCTCTCTGCCTACTTGTGATGTCAAATAAACAAATAAAATCTTAAAAAAATAAAAAAAAACTAATCCGTAATATTTTCAAGAAATTGGATTGTACTAACTACTTAGTACGAAAAAACCCTCTATATGTTAATTTACTATGTTCTATTTATGTTTATTATATGTTTATCTATACCTACATCTACCTATCTGTTACATATATATGTTCATCTACTTGCAATAAGAAGAATTAATGATATTATATACATAGATCTACAAATACATACACAGAAAGAGATCAAAGAACATGTTTTCAGAACATTTCCTGCAGTGAGACTCTGTAATCATGAAACCACTGATTGTATCCATATGATCTAAGTTCAACTGCAGACAGGTTAATTTTATAAGTTTTCCTTAAGGGCTTAAATGTTGGGACTATAGATAAGTCAATAACATGACAATGCACTTGATGAAAAGTTGAAACATATTTGGCTGTTTCCAAGGCTACACATACTTTATATTGTGTTGGAAAATGTTTGTATTACAAAGTGATCTTTATGTTCATACTTTAGAACAAGGAAGATTGTAAGCAACTTGAAGAAACTGACAAAATGTCTGTGGAAGAAAAGAGGATTTGGCAACCCAAATTATTCAGAACTTGTCATGAACATTGATTTAATTCAAGACTGTAATCACACAATAATAATCAAATGAAGAATTCAGGAATTATTTAGTCTGTTATACCAATCTGGATACTCTAGGACAAAAATCCTTCTTGATTTTCAATAGCCTGAGAGGATTTCAGACATCTGTATTTTTCATATAATTGCCTTACTGCTTTCTTTTAATCTTTCCTTAATATTCAAAGCTGAACTTATCTTGCATCAAAATTTGTCCCTCAAATGTATGTAACAAAGTGCTCTGACGTGGAATAAGTGGTAAAATTAATATTTTAAAAATAATTCATGAGAGTATCATAGAAAAGCAAAGGGATTTACACAAATATTCCTTTTGGAATGATAGGGAAACAGACATCTCCTTTTCTGCTGGTGATAGAAAAATATTTTCCCATGAAACCTACTTTATTTAGAATTTTAATTGATCAGTGGAAGATCAGTAACTATTGCCTCATGCAAATTCAGCAAATATAATGTAAATGCGTGTGTTTGTGTTTTTAATTGGGAACGTTTCTACATCCCAGTAACAGTAACTGCAAAACACTATGTATGGGTATATGTATGTAGTACATTTTAAAGAACCATTTTGTTTCTTTACGGAACTGGCAGATTCTAAGAAAACCAGTTAAATATAGTATACTTATTATGGTAATTGCGTTACATAAATCGGACAAATTAAGATGTTATAAATGTGATATGCCATCTGTTTCTGTTTTTGTTCTATTCGTCACATGCATCTGTTCTTATTAAGCTATAAGGAAGCACTTTGTCTTAATTTACACATCAAAATATTGCAAAAATATCAATTTTGTACACATAAAAACTTCTTTTCCTGAAATGAATACTAAAATCAAGGAGTAACAAATATTCAAATTAATACTCTATCCTTAAAATGAAATTAAAAAATTATATAGATGACTAGGTAAGAGAGATCCGAATCACTCAACTAAGTACAGTTTGCTCCAAATTACTTAAAATTATATAGGCATCATTTGTATCACTCATTCTGGACAACAGTAAAAACTGATCTTAGAAAGTTGAACTAAAAATGTTTTCTCATATTTGATTGTGTTGGTATCATGAAGAATATAAATGTTTTCTAATAATGATATTTATATACACACAAATATATATGTTATTATTTCAAAGTTTATCTTAAGTGATCATCACCCTAATGCTTTATTTTGACTTAAAATCATCTGATACAACCTTCATATTCTGAAAACTAACAGAATCAAATGAACCTACCTGCATTTCAAGTGAATAAAATAATGGCACAGAACAAAAAAAGGAACATTAATCCAAATAGGTTTTGATTATAGTATTATGCTGACTACATACTTTCAGGGTAAAGATAAATACAATCACAAATAAATCTTAAAATCTAATTTGGAGTTTTGCTGTTCCTAGTGGTATTCGTTTAGCAATATTGTAACTCTATGAGTACTCTATCAGTAGCAAATGAATAAATGTTTGATATAGTTAAGAGACAGGGTTCTAACACTGTAGAGAGATGGAGATGGAAGGAAGAACCCTGTACTTTTGAGTTAGCATGTAGAGGTATGAAAAGAAACTCACACATGTATATACATACACAAATATATTTTTTAGTTATTTCTGCATCAGTGAATACAATAACTCTTAAGTCTTTGTTTCGAAATACCTCATTAAGCAAAAACCAGTGTTGTCTGGAGTAATGGTTGATTCTAGCACTGGGGTAGGGTCAGTCTCAGATGACCCTGGAACTTCCTGTGTTCAAAAAATAAGGAAATGACTAAAAAAACTGAGATAATAAAAAAAAAATACACAGAATACAGGTTGAGGTGAATTTCATTGGCGAATTTGTAACAATTGAGAGCATTAAAATGGATATTAACTAGAGTATAATACATTGAATAAAATTAGACTGATTTCACAATGGCACTTCATACATATGTAACAGAAAATGTTAATTAATAAATACTAGAAGAATGACAAAGTTGGAAAAGTCAAAATTCATAACAATCATTTTAATAATTCAGGTAGGCACTGTTAATAAGTGTAAAACTATGAGTGAAAATTAATGGAATGCAGGATAATTTCATAGTCGACATTATTTAAAAATAATGAATTAAAAAAAAAAACTAAAGGCCATATTAACTAAATGCAATGGATGATGCTAGGAAAATTCAACAAGTGGTTTTATTGAAAACTACCTTAAAACTATGCAAAGAAATGATAAGGGAATGATCCTAAGATCTGTATTTCATGAAACTAAGAGACACTGAAAATTATAGAAAAAAATCTAATGAAAGAACAGTGAGTAATTTGTAGATCAGGAAACTCTAAACTACAGATCCACAGAAAGAAAGAACAGAGAAGTCAGGCAGTTCCGTTTGACTATGTCATTAATTTCCAGGAATTGGATGCACCAGCTACCATAGCAGGTGGAAGAGAGATAGAATGGGGAAATAATCAGTTTCTTTATAACCACCATTTCTTTAAGTCTTTCTTAAAGCAGGGAGCCCAGTGAGGGGCTTGACCCCAGGACCCCTGGACCATGACCTGACCAGAAGGCAAATGCTTAACCAGACAGAGCTACGCAGGTGCCCTCTTTAAGTCTTTCAGTGACCTCTGGATATGCAGCATTACCCAACAGGATCCCTGAAAGTTGTTTTTAAGCAAGAGTGTTCTGAGATTAGAAACCCAAGGCGCTGATGTAGGGGGTAAAATGCCAGTCTACATTTGGGGGATTAAGAGGATGTCCTCATACAAATGTTGAAGCTTCTCGGTCCTTTCTTTGCTTCACATCTGAAAGTCCCCTTCCCAAGTTGGTGACTAGAGGACTCCACAAATACCCGAGAATTCTCAGAGAAAAGCTGACTGACCACTTTGCTGTTCTAGAAGAAAGTCAGTCTCTTTTTCTCTCCTATTTTGTAATTATTTAGGCTATAAGTTTATAAAATGTATTAATCTCAAGAAAACAGCACTTTGCTCCATTTTGTCTATAGTTTTTATTTCATTATTCATTTCTCCTTTTATCATTAATTATCCTGTTTCTTCTGCTTACTTTGTATTTCGTTTGTGCTTATTTATGCCATATCTTAAGGTGGAAGCTGAAGTCATGATTTGAGAACATTCTCTTTTTAAAAATATGGATATTTCGTATCATAGAAATTTACCTAAGTGTTGTTTAGAGGCATTCCACAAATTCTAATCTATCATATTTTCATTTTTATTCAATTCATAATACTTTTTGATTCACTTTTTAATTTGCTCTTTAACTGGGTTATATACATATATGTTATTTAGTTTCCAAATAGTTCAAGATTTCTCCAGATTTCTTCTGGTTGTTAATTTCTAATCTGATTCTTTCATGGTTAGAAAACACTGGGCTCAGCTCAAAATCTTTTAAATTTACTGACACTTGTTTTTGTCCCTAAATATATTTTATCTTAATAAATGTCGCATTTACACTTCAGGAAGAATGCACATTTGGCTGTTTCTTCTGCCAATTCTAGTGCCAATCCATTCATGTAGATTGACAGTGTTTTTAAAATCTTTATCTTTTCTGTTTACTTTCTCTATTAATTAATTAAGAAGGGGTACTGGATCTCTTGACTAAAAAGTAGATTCATCTCTTTCCCTTTGAAGCTCAATCAATTTTTGCTTCATGCATTTTTTAGATCTATTATTAATGAAGTAAATAAATTATAATGGGATGTGCCTTTTGATGAATTGACTCTTTTATTATTATAGAATAACCCTTGATCCTTAATAATGTTTTTTGTACTTAAATCTACTTAATTGATGTTAGTATAGGCATTCTTTCTTTTAACTTCTGATAGCAAGATCTACTTTTTTCGTTATTTTTAAAAATCTTGTATTTGTATTTAAAGTGCAATTCTTATAGGTAGCATACAGTTGGGTCAAGGCATTTTTAATGGCAATGGTTAAAACATTTACATGTAATGTGATTATTGATAGAGTTAGGTTTCAGTCTTTCATTTGCCACTTGTTTTCCATTTGTCCTATCAATCTTTTGTCTCTGTATTTTATTGATAATTTAGAATGAGTTAGAGAATATGCCTTTAATTTATCACAGTTTACCTTAAAATGATGTTATATAAATTCACATGTATAAAAACCTTACAGTAATATACTTCCATTTTTCCTCTCCTGAACTTGTTGCTATTGTCCTGTATTTCATGTATACACATATTTGAAAGATTTATTTATTTATTTGAGAGAGAGAGATAGTAAGTGGAGAGAGGAGCTGAGGGAGAGAATTTTTAAGCCGACTCCTCAATGAGCACAGAACTCAATGCAAGGCCTGATCTCATGACCCATGATCATGGTCATGACCTGAGCTGAAACGAAAAATCAGATGCTTAACCAACTGAGCCACCCTGATACCCCAAATGTATACATATATTTTAAATGCATAATATATCGCACTTGTATAAACAATTAGATTTTAAAACAATATATAATAAGAAAATGATCTTTTAAAATTACAATTTGGTTACAATTTCTTGTGCTTTCTTTAACATTTCGTATAGTGAAGATTTGATGATGATGAAGTCTTTTACCTGTTGTCTGAAAATGACTATTTAACTTGAAAAATACATGTACTGAGTATAGAACACCAGCTTAGCAGATTGTTTTCTTTCAATAACTTAATGATTTTGTTTCACTCTCTTCTCCATTGCATTATTGTTGATGAGAACTTTGCTGTCATCCTTGCTTTTATTTCTCTGAAGATAACACATCCTTCTTTGATATGGTTTAAGATTTCTGTTTCTGAGTTAGAAAAAAAAAATTGCTTATGGTGTGTTGTGGTATTGTTTACTTCAAGCTTCTTATGTTTCGGATTTCTTAATCTTCTCAGATATGTTGTTTAATAGTTTTCATCAAATTTTGAAAAAAATTAAGACATTACTATTTTGCCTTTTTCAGTTTTTAAAAAAAGATTGTATTTATTGATTTGAAAAAGTGAGAGAGAGCATAAGAGGAGGGAGGGTTAAAGGGAGAAGCAGACTCCCCATGAAGTGGGAACCCAATGCAGGGTTCAATTCCTGGACTCTGGAATCATGACCTGAGTTGAAGGCAGATGCTTAACTGCTTAACCCACTGAACCAAATAGGTGCCCCCAGACATTAATTAATGTGTTTTTTATATCTTCCTTCTCATTGTCCTTTGAAGTCACTCCAGTTTTATGTATTAAATAAATAGGAATTTTTTCTCAGAGCTCATCTTTGCTCTTAATATGTTTTATAAATTCCATTTTATTTGTATATTTACTATTTCAAGTTCATGAACCTTTCTTTCTTCAATGTTTAACCTATTAGTCTAATCCAATATATATATTTTTAATCTCAAACATTATATTTTTCATCTCTAGAAGCTTGATTTAGTTTTTTTTCCTTCCATGTGCCTACTTAGTTTTTTGAACATATGGAATATAGGCGTAACAATGTTTTAAGGGGCACCTGGGTGGCTCAGTGGGTTAAAGCCTCTGCCTTAGGCTCGGGTCATGATCCCAGGGTTCTGGGATCAAGCCCCATATCGGGCTCTCTGCTCAGCAGGGAGCCTGCTTCCCCCTCTCTCTGTGCCTGCCTCTCTGCCTACTTGTGATCTTTGTCTGTCAAATAAATAAATAAATCTCTTAAAAAAAAATGTTTTAATGTCATTTTCTGCTAGTTTTAGTTCTACATCTATGTGATTTTTGTGTAGATTTCTATTTATTGAGTCTCAACTTCATTATGTGTTATGTTGCCTGCTTCTCTGTATACTTGGTTATTTTTGATACGTTACCAGACTTTATAAAGTTTAGCTTTTGTGCACTGGGTAATTGAGTATTCCTGTAAATCATCTTCAGCATTATTTTATGAAACACTTAAGTTACTTAGGAAAATTTTGACCCATTTGAATCTTGCTTGTACATTCTGCTTGCAGGACCTAGAACAGTATTCAAATGAAACATTAGTTATTCACTTCTGAGGTCAAGTCATCCTTAGTTCTATGTTTTACCCCAGAAATGAGAAAGTTTTCTCCATTTGGTTGTGGCAATTTATATTATTCCTGGCCCTGTATGAGTTCTAGATAGTTCCTTTCCTTCCCAAGTAGTTTTCACATACACATGCATTGATCAGTAAATACTGTTCTTTCTTTTCCCTCCCCTCTCCTCTTAATTCCTGGCTCCTTCCTCTCCCCTCTTCTCTACCTCTACCATTTCTCCTCCTCTTTCCTTTATACGTTCTTTATTGCTCCTCTTCTTGTCTCTCCTTTTCCTTCTCTTTTCCCTCTTCTCCCTTCTCTCTCCATTCTCCTTCTATTTCCTTTTCCTTCTCTTCTCTTTCCCTTCTCCTACTTTACTCTAAAAATACAAGTTCATAATTTAATAGGTTTTTGACAGATTAATGCTTATAATCCTTGTGCTAAGTATTCTACTACATATGAGGGAGATCTGTTAAAGCAATGTGATGAATACCTGCCCTCACAGAGCTGAGAAACTGCCAGAGAATGGTGTCTTCTTTATACCCACAGAAACAGGTGGGAAACCAAGATTTATTGTGTTAATCAATCCACCTTAATACATTAAATTTTAAAATTAAAAATTCAAAATAAACTTGAAATATGTTCTTTGATTTTCTAATAATAACAATTTCATTTAACATTCAGCCTATTTGTCTTCAGAAATAAGTCTTAAGAACTAGTCTTAACAAGGTAAGTAATCTTAAAAAAAAAAAAAAGTGAGGGTTGGGGACACCTATGTGGCTCAGTTGGTGAAGTGGTCAACTTGATTTCAGCTCAGGTCCTAATCTCAGGGTCATGAAATCAAGCCCTGCTTTTGGCTCAGCACTCCGCAGGGAATCAACTTGAGATTCTATTCTCTCTTTCCCTCTTCCGTGCACACCTACGCATGTGTGTGCCATTGAGTGCCCTCTCTCTCTAAAATAAATAAATAAATCTTTTTAAAAATCTTTAAAAAGTTCTGTACTATAGAATATGCTCTCTTCCTCTCTCTCTCTCTCTCTGTATGTGTGTGAAAGAAAGAAAGAAAGACCAAAATAGAGGCAGAAAATAATCATCTACATACCAATAAATAGTACTGATATTCAAGCAGGCACCTGGCAGTTTCCCTCAAGCAAAAGAAAATCAAATGGTTTCCCATACCAATCTAACTTATACAGAAAAATACAGAAAAGCCCCCTCGCCCCAGCCCACACACAGACACAAAACACAAATCCTCTGAAGTTGCATTGTAGCGTCCTAAGACATTAAAAAATTTTTGCAGTTCACAAAGTTTTAGTTGTGCATCATTCTGTGAGGGTTTTCTGCCTTATACCAGTGATTGTGGAAATGTCAGGGGACTCCTGTTCAACAGTAAATAAGCAATACCTACAATGATAACAGTTCCATTTATCTACCTCCTAAATAGCCCTTAAATTTAACTTCATATTGGCTTCCACGGCCCCAGCTCAATCTTTTATTTCTCACCTAGAAAACTGTAATATCTTCCTAACATGGAACCTCAATTCCACCTTATCATCTCTGTGGTATTGCCACAAAGATTTTGTGTTGTTTGTTTTAAAACTTTTATCTTCTTATAGAAGTATAGTAGATTTTTGAAAAGTAGTTTATGTGGAGTTCAAATCCAGACTTTATACTATCTGCAAAAATGAACGTTATTTACCTGTTTAAAACTTATTCTCATCTGTAAATGGAGATTAATAGGAACTCCCTTGTGTAATTTTCGTGAGGGATATATTTGACTTGTATGTCAAGTGCTTCTCACATGGCACAGAATCTAGGAAATCCTCAATGAATGTTACTTTTGTGATGTTGTTGCTGCCTATAGCATATAATTTGGCAACTTAAGAAAACTAATAATGAAAGTAGTAGTAAATAATACTTACCAATCCATTAATCCTTTATAGAAATTTTGTTTTCTGGTCAGTGTCTGTAAATGATGCACTGATTAGAGTTAATTCTTGGGCCTGCAGATTGGATTGTTATTCTCTTATTTGAAATAATACTTTTTTTAAGAATAAATTCGCAGGCCCATTTTGATCAAGTCATCAATTTTTAACCAAATCCTATACATGCTAATAGGTTAAAGTGAGGGTTGATATCTGATACTCCTCTCTCTCTCCTCCCGCAAATCTCTCTCCTCTTCTGCATTGCTTTCTAGCTAATCTTTCACATCTTCTTTCCCAGATGAAATTGAGGATAGTTGACATATTTGAAATATTTAATTTCTTCCTCCAAAAACATAGTGTATATCTTATTTTATTCAAGACTCTTTTTTTAGTTTCCAGGACATTTTTTAGCTCATGTTATTTGGGTCTTGCATAGTTTTCTTTAGGCCTACAGCTAATTTTTGTACAGTGGTGTTATTATGAAACAAGTGATTTCATCATTAAAGACTCTAAATTTGCATTTCAATCTTCTAACTACAGACTGTACGTTTTCCAGGTGATTCTGTTTAATATTTTGGTAAGCAGCCATACCTGCAAATTTCACCAATTTTGCTGCTTTCATTTTTTATAATTTCTAATACTGAGAAAATGTTTGTGGTCATTAAATATTTAGAGTAAGTGAATTCCAAAAATTATATTGAATTCTATTCTTGAATGTTAGTGGTAAATGGGTTGTGTAGTAAAATCCAGGTTCAAACTAATCTTTGCTTGTATATTTGAAGTTGTTAATCTATTAACTTTTAAGGAATAATGATATCAAAATATTCTTATTCATGTAAAAATAATCTGTTTATGTCTTCTTTGAAATCTTTTAATAAAATCTCCACATATTTTGTGTTTTTCTAGATACATGGGTAAGAGTATAAGGGTTCTCTTACTCATTCTTGGAAATTATAATAAGATCTTTTTTTTTTTTAAATGGCCTTTTTATAGAAAATTGATAAGAGAATAGTCACCTGCCTTTGACCAGAAATTTTGCTGGATTTTGCATCTAGAATATTCTTCTACTTTTCTTGAACAAACATTCCATACAAGGTGAAGTTGGAGTTCCTAAAAAACAAAACCTAAACAAATTCCAAAGAATTGAATTGAGATTTTTGGAAAACTTTTTTGTTATCTGCTTATAAATCTTTTTTATCTGTGGCAGAATCCTGCTTGAGAATTTTTTTTTTATGACATACTCTCTGAAGGGAATATTGTAGTGAATGCAGCCTCACATTCTTCATTTACTTTATTGGAAGTTTATATTATACACTGAGATCAATTTAATGATTCTGAGTGACCAAAATGATCTTTGTTCACAATGGCATCTAAAACTAATTGTCTAAAACTTGTTTTCAGAGACCCTACTCTGCTTTCAGATTTCTCTACATCAATACATGGAAATATTTCACTCTAGCTAAAACTGCACCACAACTCTGGCATAAAGCTCCTATTCCTCACCTGAAATGTTTCCATAACTTTCTTTTTCCTTGCTTCTTCTCTGTTGCTTCTATAGACTATTTTCCATACAGCAGCTTAAATGATTAAAATGTAAAACAAAGTATAAGGATCCTCTGTAACAAATTTCTTTTTTTTTAAATATTTTATTTATTTATTTGACAGACAGAAATCACAAGTAGGCAGAGAGAGAAGAGGAAGCAGGCTCCCCGCTTAGCAGAGAGCCTGATGCGGGGCTCAATCCCAGGACCCTGGGATCATGACCTGAGCCGAAGGCAGAGGCTTTAACCCACTGAGCCACCCAGGCACCCCTGTAACAAATTTCTTAATAGAGCTTCCCAGTTAAGAGTTTTATTCATAGTGTTTTTTCCATGATCTGTGAGGCTTTGATATATAATCTTCACCAATGCCATCAACCCCACATACACACACACCAACATCACATACACACAAACATCACACACACACATGCACACACACACACAAACACACCACACACACCACACATTACTTTTCTTACCTTTATCTTCTACTATTTCTCCTCCAACCCTATACTCTAGCTTGTCTGGCATCTGTGATATGCCTAAAACATACCCATTACACTCTTGCCACAAGCCCTTTGCACACCTATTCCCTCTCATTAGAAATACATTCTCCAGATATCTTTACTTCAGGTGCTCCTTTCCTTCATGTTTCTGTTCAAATGTCTATGTAGTAAAGATATCTTCTACATAAAATAATAGTCAGGGATACCAGTGTGGTTCAGTTGGTTAAGCATCTGTCTTCAGCTCAGGTCATGATCCCAGGGTCCAGAGATCAAGCCCCATGTCAGCCCCATGCTGAACAAGGAGCCTACTTCTTCCTCTGCCTGCTCCTCCCTCTGCCTGCCACTCCCCCTGCTGGTGCTCTCTTTCTCTGACAAATAAATAAATGAAGTCTTAAAAAAAAATCAAATACCCCAACTATTTCCCCCTTATTATCCGAGTAATATCTATTACAGAAAGAAAAATAAATAGGTATTAGATGGATAAATTAAGTATATACAAACTGTTGAAATAATTCTAAAATTTAATTGACTTCTGTAAATTAAAATGTGTGTGTTTTTTTCTTAAGATTTTATTTATTTATTTGACAGAGAGAGAGAGTTCACAAGCAGGCAGAGAGGCAGGCAGAGAGAGAGGAGGAAGCAGGCTCTCCGCTGAGCAAAAAGCCCAATGCAGGGCTTGATCCCAGGACTCTGGGATCATGACCTGAGCCGAAAGCAGAGGCTTTAACCCACTGAGCCACCCAGGGGACCCTAAGAAGTGGTTTCTTAACATCACAATGGAACTGCAAAGTCAGGAGTGTTAGGTAGAGAGTTAACTGCCTCTTTCTCTGTACAGTCCAATAACTGGACCTCTGTTTATCTAATGAAGAAGCCTGTGGATAAAATTCAGTAGATCAGTGAAACTAAATGGGAAAAATTATTACATTTTTAAAAAATTTTCAACAACCTCTGAAGTTTAACATTTGCTTCAATTATGAATTTAAGCAACACAGTGGAGTAGTATTAGTAGTGCCTGTGACTTTGTCACTAATACAAATCATAATAATTTCCTATTATGTTGTGGTCATGGTCATTACAAGGTAGTTATAAATGTTTTTATGTTCTTAACTTCTGAAAAATCATGGTACTTATTAAACTTGCCACTGAATCACATGTGATTACAACAATATCTACGTGACTCCCCCACTTTTGAAACAGAACTGTGTTTGGGAATGTTGTGTGGCTTTCTTTCAATTTGAATCTTTCCCAATTTTCGAGGTAAGATTTCTCCAGCATATGCTAATATCTGTGCCTATTGCCATATTGATTCAAGTATTTACCTAATTCAATATTTAATATTCCCTTCATCCTTCTAAATATGAATGTTAAGAGTGTGTGAATTTCTTGGGTGTGGCGTGGAGACTGACATATCAATGCCCAGAGTTCATGATGTCGTCTTACGTAGAACTAATAAAATGATCTATATCACCAATTTGATCTGCCCACTCCTGAATCCATGTAAAAATGGTTGTACATTCCCTTCATCACAAAGTAGAAAAGGCTCAACTTGGTATGCAGAAAACTTTTTTCACTCACCTCTGCTCATACAATGTAACTTTTCTGTTTGTTATATTATCTTGCAACAAAGATGAAAATATTAATAATAATAATGATAACCCTTTATTGAGGCTAATATACTTTGTTCCATGTACCAAGTTAAGTGTTTTATATAAATTATCTCATCTAATTCCCATAACAACATAATGGGGGTACATAATGTTATTATCTCCAAATCATAAGTAAGAAAACTGAAGGTTATGAGATTAAGTAAATTAATCAAGGTCACACAAGGATGATATATGAAATTTAGGATTTGGACCCACATTGGTTGACTTCAGAGCCAACGATCTTTACCTAGTACATGATAGTAACACCTGTGAGTCCCTATGCATCCCCACAATGCTCTTGGGCAATCCTAATTCTGCATTTACCACATTATATTCATAGAGTTACAAGCCTGCATGCATAATAAGAAAAGAAGCTTATTTGTTTCTTTACAGCAGTATCTGGTGCCTTTCTATGCCCTGATTTTCATATCTTAAATACCTAAAATTAAAAATAATTCTATAATTTAGTAGGAAAAATAATTTATCAAGCTTATATTCTTTCAAGTTTGAATTAAAAGAAGGGACAGAGCTCTGATTCTTAAAGAAAATAAAATGAAGCTATACTAAAGGTTTAGGTACATTTCCAGCTGCATTTTTAGAAGCTTGCATTTTAAATTAGAACAAAGGGAAAAATCAAGCTGTAACAACAAAATTGTTTTGCCCCCAAAGATCACCTCTCCCTCAAGGTTTCCCTAAAGCTATTTCTTATTTTAAGTAGACTTCTAGCTTTGCTACTGCTGCTTCTCAGGGGAACAAAGATGCAACATCCTGATAAATTTAACATTTCTTATACTGAGAATGTCTCCCAAGAGACACGACCACTTGCAGCATTGGATACAGAATCTTGGTAAACATGTTGTGAAAGCAACTCTTACAGGAAAGCAAAAGCAGCAACATAAGCTGCTTCCCTCTCCCCTGAAGCCAATATTTGACTTCCAGAAGTCATCCTTTTAAGAGTTTCAGAGGATTCACCTGTCTATATAGATCAGTTTGCAAATTTTAAATGACATTAATGATAAAACTTTTGATAGCTTTTATTTACTTTATTCAATACTTATTAGTATCAAATCCTATTAGAACAATCCATGAAGCATTTAAAAATGCAGTTACCCATTATGCCCAACTTCTAAAACAGAAAGACTCTCCGGGTGTGTCTTCAGAGACCATCTATAATAAATAGTAAAACTCTTAAAATTCCAGGTTCAGAAGGATCTTAATTCACTTCTGTGGCAATCTGATGGGAAAATGCAGAAGCAGACTGTGGGGTATTAGAGCAGGATGTAGAGCCCAGCTGTGTCTCCACAGCATGGAATTACTGTGGTGAATCAACACGGCTCAAGAATAGGATTTTAAGTGGTCAGAAACAATTACGACTGCAAACTCAGCATTTATCCATCAATCAGGCAATCACTGAGAGCCATCAAGCTCATAGGCAGCATATATAAAGTCAGAATACCAGCAGACATGTTTACAATGAGATATAAGCCAGTCAAGTTGGTATTCTCTTGTATAAATATCAAGGGATACGTATGTAAAGGTCAGTAATAATCATAGCAGCTATTTATTAATTTACGTGGCAAACTGCTACCTCAGAGGCTGGATGCTCCAACCCTGCAGAGAGTACTCTCTTGCACTATATATGTGTCATGTGGAGAGTTAGATTATCCTCAGACCTATTTTGGTTTGATATGAAAACTGCAGTGTTAAGAATCATGTGCTGTTCAGTTTTCTGACACATGTCTCTCTCCACATTAGCACACCTCCCACTGAGGCATAAAAGTCTTTGTTCTCAGGCCAAGGCACATGCACCACATTTTGAATGTCTGCAAGGAAACTCTTGATATTTCCCTCTGTGGCTCCATTGTCCTTTTCTGTGGAAGAGTTACCCCTTTTCTGAGTGAGATTTTTAGAAAATATTATATGAATTTCTTCACATTAAGTTATAGTCAAGTCATCTGAGTCTATAAGTCTTAAAGTTTACAGTGGTTTGATGTATGACCATCCTGATCCAAAGTGTATATGGTTTAAAATCCAACTTTCCTTTGAAAATAATATTTTTATTATTATTGAGCTCTTGAGGTCATGGGTGGTACAATTCAATTTTCCCTCCATTTGTTCCCTAAAATTTTATCATGGGTCATTCACATATTTTAATTGGAAATGTGTATTTCAAGAAAACATTTGGTAAAGGACTGTAACTTATTGGTTTTGTAGGGGTCTACTTAGCCAGAGCAACTTCATTTAGGTTAAACAGCTATTTTATTGTTTATTCAATAAAACTTAAACTGACACTGCCCCCCAACCCAGGGGAACTTAAAAGAAAGTCTGGGAAACCAGTGAAATATGGTCAACCAGTCCCTGATAACAGAGCCCAAATACAAGGATGAGTCAGGTCATGTGGAAATAACAGAGCCCAGAATGCAAGGACGAGTCAGGCCAGGCAAAGACAATCTCATTGGCCAGGCTCAACCATATGGCTTTTGTTCTATAAAAGCTAGTCTGTGAACCTGGGGGTGGTCGCTCTCTCCATAAAAGACAGCCCTGGCTGGTTGGTTTGATTCTCAGTGCTGGTATGAAATAAAGCTTTGCTAGACCTTCACTTTGTATCAGTCTCGTTCCTTTGATCATGGAACCCATCATTTGGGGGCTCATCTAGGACCAAATGATGAGAACTGAGCCAGCATCAGAATTTCTGGGAAAAGCCTCCGGAGGTAAGATCTTGACATACCATTCTGTGAGATCCTGTCTGTCTGGTTGTGGAGCTCCAGGGGTATAGCCCACCAGGGAGAAACTGGACACAGTATTGCTCCCCAGGGCTGGAGTGGATGCAGGGACACCCCATTCCTCCACTGGTAGATCGCCAGGAGAGTTGGGTCCCCCTAGGCAGTCAGGGGACCGAGAAAATCCCCACCTGAGGGTGTTTGCAGGGGACCAAAAAAATCCCCACCAGTGGCAGGTTCTGGATAAGGGCCACTGGGTCTGCGGTTGTCTTTGTCTTTTTGTTGTCTGTTGTGTTGTTTGTTGTGTTTGAAGGAATGGGGCAAGCAGAGAGTAAGGGGACTCTGACTTTTATCTCTCTATTCCTCCTAATAGATGTGGGGCTTCTTCCTCACTCATTTCTTGTGTTAATGGCTATAACTGGAGCCAACTGTGGTTAGTTTAACTCAAGACAGAGACTCCCCTAGATCCTCCCCTCTTGCTGGCAGGAAGGCATGGAATTTGCTCCTCTGTTGGGGCTGATGGGCTCTCATGCTGGGAATCTTTTCTTTGCCTTCTGGAGGCACTTTGTTCTTCTGTCTCCCTGTTCTGTTTCTGCACCAACTTGGGTGCGGCCTACATAATTGGCCTCTAGACCATCCTCAGTGCTTCCTGCACCACAGCTCCTTCTCTCTTCACAGTCAGGAAACAAGAATAGCACCCCTGGACCTAACACTCCCCCAACCCTGGATCTTCCCACCCGTGTCTTAGGTAAATATTTGAAGTGGAGTGGGCCTTGATGGAACGTAAATCAGTATTTGAACTAAGTTAGTTTGTTGGTTTAATTAGGATGAACATGTCTTTTGAGTTAACAGCAGTAAATGTGAAACTTCAAAGTTTACTGAGGGTCAAATAAACTTGAGTTATTTGTTAACATCTGTTAGCAAAGAAATGACTAAAACTGATGGTAATTGTCTGTCTCAAAGTTTTAATGGGTAATTGTTAAAGTAGCTTTCAGTATTTGGTAACCTGAAACTTTAAAGTTTTGCTTGGATGACAAATGGAATTAAATTTGTTGGACATCTAGGTCTTAACCAAATGGGATAAAATGCTAAAGCATTGATTACTGGAGCTAGGTTTGTGCTTTTGAAATCTGTTGGTAAACATGTTTTGTGCTTAATATTTAGTCTTCACTGGAGATTGAGATGTTTCTAAGAGTACACAATTCTGCTAACTGTAAGTTAGCAGAAGTTCTCTCTTTTCAATAAGGACAGAGTTTTCTTGGATTTGTTGATTTGCTGTTAAGAGGCTGAGACTGGGGATTACCGACCCATTCAGGACTTGCAGGAAGTTAATAAACAGGTTGAAGATATCCACCCGATGGTGCCTAACGCCTATACCCTACTCTTCCTCCTGGGCACCGAAAGAAATGTCTATACTGTCTTAGATTTCAAGGATGCAGTTTTCTGCATACCTTTAGAAAGTGAATCTCAGCCCCTTTTTGCTTTTAAGTGGTCCAACCCACAGGAAGTGTTCCAAGACCAGCTCACCTGGACAAAACTTCCCCAAGGATTCAAGAATTCACCCACTATCTTCAACAAGGCCCTACACGAGGATTTGCATGAGTACAGAACCTCCAACCTGGGAGTCACTCTGTTAGAGTATGTTGATGACTTACTAATGGCTGCTGAGGACTATGAGTCATGCTTGCAGGTCTATCTTACAGACTCTGCAGGAAAAAAGGTATTGGGTGCCAGCAAAGAAAGCACAGCTTTGTCAGAGCCACACTACTTATTTAGGCTTTGATCTCCACAAGGGAGTGGGTTCACTGTCTGAGACCAGGAAACAGGTGATCACCCAATACCCCCACCCACCATGACCTGAAAAGTGAGGGAGTTTCTTGGGATGGTAGGCCACTGCAGACTGTGGATACCGCAGTTCTCAGAGATTTCCCAACCTCTCTACAAAATGACTAAGGGAGGATTCACTACAGTAGAGTTGACAGCTGAGGCAAAAGGAGCATTTCGGGAATTACAAACAGCCTTGTGGAGTGCACCAGCACTGGCCAACCCAGATGTTACCAAGCCCTTCCAGTTGTATGTGGATGAAAAGGCAGGGGTGGCCAAAGGATCTTAGCAAGAAACTAGATCCAGTAATGGCTGTGTTCACCCCTTGCCTCCGCATAATTTCTGCCATGGTCCTCCTGGTCAAGGATGTAGGTGAATTGACTTTGAGTCAAAATCTCATCTTGACTTCCACTCATGCTATTTAGGGCCTTCTCTGGACCATCTTGGTGGATGACAAATGCCCAAGTGACAGGGTATCAGGCCCTCCTCCTCAATGAACCAAAAGTGACTTTCTGGCCCCTGGTGGTGCTAAATCCAGCCATGTTGCTGCAAGAGGTGCTGGCTGACTACCCACATGACTGAAGGGAGGTCCTAATCCAGGTGACAGGAATAGGGCCAGATCTCAGAGACACTCACTCCGGGATGCGGAGATGACTCAGTTCACAGATGAGAGTAACTACATGGTCGATGGAAAGAGGTATACAGGGGCTGCGGTGGTTTCTCCTGAGCAGGAACTCTGGATGGCGGCCCTGCCACACAGAACCTTGGCGCAAAAAGCAGAGCTGATTGCACTCACCAAGGCACTGCAGATGGCCAAGGGTAAGACCGCCAACATCTATATGGAAAGCAGGCTGGGTAGAGGCTTTTTCCGCCAACATGAGATGGCAGGAGTGGTAGCCAAAACACTACTAGAAGAAATAATTCCTAGGTTTGGGTTGCCTCTTGCAATCGTGTCAGACAATGGTTCTGCATTTGTGAGTTCATTCTCACAGGCATTGGCAAAGGCCCTGGGCACTAATTGGAAACTACATTTTGCCTACTGGCCCCAGAGCTCTGGGCAAGTAGAGAGAATGACCCAGACTCTTAAAGAGATCTTGACAAAGCTAATTCTAGAGACTGGTGGTGGATGGGTAGATCTCCTTCTTTTCACCCTCCTCAGGGCACAATGTACCCCCTACTTAAACAAGGTCACCCCATTTGAAATAATGTTTGGGAGACATTGCTCTGCCCTCGGCTACAAGAGGTTGCCCTAGCAGAAATGACTGATCAGTCTGTATTCCAGTCATGAAGGCATTATAGTCTGTCTTAAAAAGAGCCCACATAGGGGTCAGAACTGCCCACACTGTGACAGAGATGGAGGTGGAACCACATCCTTACCAACCCGGGGACTTGGTTACGTATGCCACGACCAAGTGGAAAACTTGGAATCTCGCTGGAAGCAACCATTCACTATCATCCTGACCACCCCCACAGCAATAAAAGTAGAAGGCATCAGTGCCTGGATTCACACAGATCACGTCAAATGAGCTGAAGACAAGGACACCCCCCAGAGATGGATGCCACTGCTGATGGACCTGGCCAACTGTGGACTAAAGCTAAGACTCAAAAAGAATGAGTTCATTGAATTCATTGTTGCTCCTATTGTTAAATGTTACTTTTTGGCCCCTGCATTATAAACACTCTAATGTCATTTGTACAAAAGAGGACATAGAACTGGCTGAAAAGTCAAGGATTTGACTAATCTCCAAAGAAAGGGGGGAATGTAGGGGCCTACTTAGCCAGAGCGACTCCATCTTGGTTAAACAGCCATTTTGTTGTTTATGCAACAAAATGTTGTTTATGCAACAAAATGTTGTTTATGCAACAAAATGTTGTTTATGCAACAAAAACTTAAACTAACCTTGACCCTTCCCCCCAGGGGAATGTACTTAAAAGCAAGTCTGGGAAACCAGTAAAATATGGTCAACTCGTCCCTGATAACAGAGCCCAAATACAAGGATGGGTCAGGTCAGGTGGAGATAACAGAGCCCAGAATTCAAGGACAAGTCAGGCCAGGTGGAGACAATCTCATTGGCCAGGCCCAACCACATGGCCTTTGCTCTATAAAAGCTAGTCTGTGAACGTAGGGGTGGTCACTCTCTCCTTAAGAGATGGCCCTGGCTGGTCGGTTTGATTCTCAGTGCTGGCCTGAAATAAAGCTTTGCTTGACCATCACTTTGTATCAGTCTCACTCTTTTGACCATGGACCCCATCAGGTTTATCTACAATACCAATCCCTTGAGAATCTTATTTGCATTTAAATTTCCAAGAAGAAAAAGAGAAAAGATACTATTATGATAAACTTAATTCAACAGAACCATAGCAGCAATGCAATACTCTGATGTATTATATGCTACTTAAAGATCACTTATTTCCTCATAATATAAAAAAGGGAATAAACTCTTCCAGGGAACCATTTCATAAGTCCCATTTCTAATCTGATTAATTAATTACGTGCTCTGGGATTCAGACAATAGCCTGTGCTATGAATGATCCTGCTGGTTCAGAGACCTTTTATTTAAAAGCATCCAAAACTATACATAACTAATACTTGATTAGTTGTAACTTTGAGTTAATCCACCAACACACAAATAAATATGGAATCATCTGAAGATAATTGAAAGAGCTTCTGATATTAAATTTCAAATGCAAAAAAATAAAGGTTGAGTTAAAAAGGCTGAATCTATACCATAATGAAAATTGCATGTGGCTCATACTGATGTATAAGTTAACTTTTGCTATTTAACAAATACCTCCAGTTCTATTGGCTTAAGACAACAATTATTATTCTACTTATTATTCTGATATTTCTGGACTTTCTAATCTCATCTAGGGTGGCCTCGCTTGTGTGTCTAGTGGTTGGAAACTACTGTCTTGGGAGCTTCACTCTTTTCCATCTCACTTCTCATCATGGAGCACATTAGCTAACACACAGATGGTGACTTCAGCTTCCAAGCTCAGTGGAGGAGCAATCCCCTCAATGCACAAGCTATGTCACATCTCTGTTTATGTTACGTATCCTAATGTTCCATCAGCCAATCAGAATCAAAAGTCTTGACAATCAACTCCACCTGGCAAATGAAGGAGCTTCAAAATTGCAATGCAAAGGAAGATGAAAGAAAATGGGATGGATTTGTGGCAATTTTAGAGGCAATTACAAATTACTTATTTTATTTGTTACAGGAAGTTCTAAGGATACTTTTGTCTAAGGCAGTGGTTCACAAAGCATAGACATGACAACCAACCAAAGCATAGACAAGCAACCAGGAACTCTACTGATCACCCTTCCTCACACAATTCTGTAACTCTCCCATGGGATTTTAGTTTGTTAACTTGAAAAGTATCCTTATGTCTGGCTAGAAAAATTCTCTTGGGACCTGCAATGTGCATGAACAGCTTTCTAACTGCTGCTTGGGCAGATAGTTTATATATTTTATTTGCTGACATGTTCATGATGGCAGAATGAACCATAATTATTCTTCTTTATCTGATTACTCTTTAAACATTTTTGAAATTAAACTTGAGCCAAACTGCAATGTAGGTTCATTCCTGCAAGACACTTGATCTGGGTGCTAGCTATTTCCCCACTTGGCTTCCACGGCTTCCCTTTCAGCCATCAGAATTGTTAAATAAACCACAATTACTGACCCTTCTAAAAACTCTTCCCATGCATGGCTGCACATTTGTGCCACTCAGAGACACTTGGGGATGCAAAAAGAATGGCAATTATAAATGGTAAAGAGATGAGGGTAAGTGATTTGCAGTTAGAGTAAAGAGCTTCAGCCCATCAAACTTCAAGAACTCCTGAGCAAGTCTGTCACTGAAATGTGTTTAATATGGTGTTTGCTGTGAACGTCTTGCTTTTCTTATTCCATAGTCACTTTAGCAAATACTTTTTTATGGGGATTTTATCCTTTATTTATTTTATATTTAAGCCTTAGCCCAATAAACTGCAGCAGGATTTATGTCAGATTATTTCATTTCCTGTCCTAATTTATGTTAGGGAATGACAAGAACATTAGAAGAAGAAAGTTCTGCGGTATCTTGTACTTCTCATTAATCAAAGTAGAAGCTCTGCTACTCCCCAGACATTTGACTTTCCAGTACTCTGTGAAGTGCTATGTGATATGCAAAGTGGGGCAAGGTGAAGAATGTTAATTAAAAGAACCTGCAAAGCAAGATATAGGTGATTCATCTCAATTGAGAAGTCAAAAGGAATTTTTAAACCACTGAATACAATAGGTGCTTAACAATTGCTTATTGTATCAAGATACCTGATGAATACATGAAGTTATCAGCCCAACACACCTTTTCCAAGAGCTTTCTCTTCCCAAGCACTTGGTAAATATGTTGGGTGACCTTATATTTTATTGTTCAAAACTGATGGTTTTGAGAATAACAGGGATGATGTTTATGATCCCATGATAAAATAGGCATAGACATCAATTATTCTGGGCAAAACTGAATGCATGATTTACCTATAAAGTCCATTCTAGTCATCTAAGTTTTTGTTCCTTGCCACATGTTAGGTCAAGAAGTTCTAACAAAACAAAACAGTACAGAACAACAGAAAAAGAAGTTCCTCCACCAGTTTTGGGCAGAGAGAGCTAGAAGGAAATTGCACTCTGGTGGCCAGAGATAAAACTCAAGTATGCTAGGTAGAAATGCAAATAGAAAGGGAATGGAAATGAAACCATTATATGGAAGATCAAACAGCCAAACAAAAAACAGGCCATAATCAGAGATGACCAGATTGAGAAAGGGCTGCTTCCTATGTTCTTGAATTCCAAGTGAATACCAGCTCTTTCTATTGTTGTGTTTTTTAAATCCTCTTTTGATTCTTGTTTTCCTTTTCTGTAATAGTTTGAGATTATTTTGTGTCATGTGCAACCATAACGATCTAAATAAAAATATGACTGAATGATTTTAGTAACAGACAATATATTTTATTTTAAATTATCACATAGAGGCACTGAAGATTTAGAATTCCCTATACTCTGAAAGGAAAACTCAAATGTAAAGATATTAGTTGGTCAAATATTATATCATGATTTATTAATAAGCATCAAATATTTAAACCTCCCTTTGTGGTCTCATGACCTATGAAGAAGTTCACTTCCACTTTTTTTTAATAATAAAGTTACATATTTATAACCATAATTTGTTAGATATCAGGGTATGCAAAATATAGTTTGAAGATATTATTTTGGTCAGAGAAATGTTGGGCCATTTCATACCCAATGCCTAATCTAGCCCAAGAATTACTTAGCGAAATAAGTCAAGCAGAGAAAGACAACTACCATATGATCTCCCTGATATGAGGAAGTGGTGATGCAACATGGGGCTTCAGTGGGTAGGAGAAGAATCAATGAAACAAGATGGAATTGGGAGGGAGACAAACCATAAGTGACTCTTAATCTCACAAAACAAACTGAGGGTTGCTGGGGAGAGGGGGGTTGGGAGAAGGGGGGTGGGGTTATGGACCTTGGGGAGGGTATGTGCTTTGGTGAGTGCTGTGAAGTGTGTAAATCTGGTGATTCACATGCCTGTACCCCTGGGGATAAAAAAATATGTTTATAAAAAATAAAAAATTAAAAAAAAAAATCTCAGTCATGAATTAAAAAAAAAAAAAAGAAAAGAAAGGAAAAGAAAAGGGAAAAAAAGAGGAAGTCTGTGTCATGCATTCTTAATTCTTCCCAGAGAATGTAAGGTCAATAAATAGGCCAATGCTTATGGTATGAGGTTCATAATTGCTCAAGAGATTTTTCATGTGCCATTATTTATTGAATCAAAACCTAATTAATTTTTTGTACACTTTAGAAGCTAATGTTGTTAGGAGAATATTTCCTTCTGATCATTGCTGCCATATATGACACAAAGGTGCTAAATTGCAAGCAGCAAACACAGAAAGTAAATTATTTATTGAAACCCTAAGCACCTAGGAAAATAGCATCTGTGGGGATTGAAGTGGGAAGATTAAGGGAAATATATCCCCCATAGGCTGTGTGCTTTGTGGTTAATAAAATATTAAATAGTAAAATATAGAAATATTTTATCTTAATAAAAATATTAAGTCAATATAGAGATTAATAGATTTAAGTCATTAGAGGGACTTCCAGTAAACTTGAAAATCATTTTTTAGGACAACACAGTTTTATTTGATATTCTTGTAATAGGACACAATAGGATAACATTATATCAGGTTTTTGATGAGGAAGTCAGTGTCATCAAAGTAATTAAAAACATACCTCTTCTTCCTTAATTTTAAGCAAGTGCATATACATGAATAATAGACCTACAGATTGCATTTCTAAAAGTTTTTGATGGAAGAGAATGTAATTTTTATCCATATAACCAAAATTATTATCAGTTATAATATTTGAAATTGAACCATTGATTCATTCTTACAAGCAAGAGTTACCATTAAAATGGAGAAATAACCAGGACAAAAACCATGTCTTATTTGTATACTTATTTCCAGACTCCACCAGAACTGGAAAATGGATCATGCCTAATAAATATTCATGAATGAATAAGGTTATAAGTTCTATGTCAGTTTTAAAGTTCTTAGTGCTGTATTATGCATGTGACTTAAGATCAATATATATTTCATATTACTGTTAAATGTAATGCCAGAAGAATGTAATGAGTAAAGCAGTGGTTTTCAATTTTAACTGTGCATTAAAATTACTTAAGCAGGGGTACCTGGGTGGCTCAGTTGGTTAAGCAACTGACTTCAGCTCAAGTTATAATCCAGGAGTCCCTGGATTGACTCCCACATTGGGCTCACAGCTCTGTAGGGAGTCTGCTTCTCTCTCTGCCTTCTCCCCTCTCATGCTCTCTCTTACTCACTCTTTCTCAAATAAATAAATAAAATCTTCTAAAAAAAAATTACTTAGGCAAATTTTAGAATATTGACCAGGACTCACTTTGAGAGATTGTGATTTAGTTGCCTGGGATGGAGCAAGGATATTGTTTAATTCTTTAAAGTTTTCTGGCTGTATTTACTTTCTGTACATGGCTGAGAACCACCAATTAAGAGTTTGATTTTTAAAAAGAAAAGGATCTGTGCTCATTTTTCCAAAAGTGCCTTTTACTTACTCTATGGCTTTCTGAAGTTAATTCAGCTTTCCAAACCTCATTCTGCAATTATAATGAAGGATAATAATGTATTAAATACAAAAAGTCCTTGAAATGCTGTTGTTGTTGTTACTACTGCCGCTATTATGTCCAATTTTATTTTAAGATCATAAATACTGGGTTGCCTGGTTAGTTCAGTCAGTAGAGCCTCTGACTTTTAGTTTTGGCTCAGGTCATGATCTCAGATTAATGAGATCCAGCCTTCATCAGGCTCTGTGCTTAGTGAGGAGTCTGCCTGAGATTCTCTCTCTCCTTCTCCCTCTGACATCCCCTCCCATAAAAATAAATCTTTAAAAAAAAATAACAGGAGGAGGAGTCAAGATGGCAGAGAAGTAGCAGGCTGAGTCTACATCAGCTAGCTGGAGATCAGCTAGATAGCTTATCTAAAGATTGCAAACACCTACAAATCCATAAGCAGATTGAAGAGAAGAAGAACAGCAATTCTGGAAACAGAAAAACAACCACTTTCTGAAAGGTAGGACTGGTGGAGAAGTGAATCCAAAGCGACGGGAAGATAGACCCCGGGGGGAGGGGCTGACTCCCAACAAGCGGCGGAGCAACAGAGCACAAAATCGGGACTTTTAAAAGTCTGTTCCGCTGAGGGACATCGCTCCAGAGGCTAAACCGGGGTGAAGCCCACGTGGGGTAAGCGTGGCCTCAGGTCCCGCAGGGTCACAGAAGGATCGGGGGTGTCTGAGTGTCGCAGAGCTTGCGGGTATTGGAACGGGAAAGCCGGCTACAGAGACAGAGCCAACAGTAAGCTCACAGCTCGGTGTTACCTTGAACCTGTCCCAGGCTCAGTTAGCTTGGAGCGTGGCCGGAGGTCAGGCAGACGGGAGTAACTGGGTGCTGTTCTCTGAGGGCACACTGAGGAGTGGGGCCCTGGGCTCTCGGCTCCTCCGGGCCGGAGACCAGGAGGCCGCCATTTGTATTCCCGTCCTCCGGAACTCTACGGAAAGCGCTCAGGGAACAAAAGCTCCTGAAAGCAAACCCCAGCGGATTACTCACCCCGGCCCCGGGTAAGGGCGGTGCAATTCCGCCTGGGGCAAAGACACTTGAGAATCACTACAACAGGCCCCTGCCCCAGAAGATCAACAAGAAATCCAGCCGAGACCAAGTTCACCTACCAAGGAGAGCAGCAGAATTCCAGAGGAGGAGAAAGCAAAGCATGGAACTCATGGCTTTTTCCCTGTGATTTTTTTTTAGTCTTGCAGTTAATTTAATTTTTTTCTTTTTCATTTTTTGTTTTTTTTCTCGCCTTCTGGTAAAAATTTTTTTTTAACTTTTACCTTTTTCTTTTTTAACTTTTTTTAACTAGTTTATCTAATATATATATTTTTTCTTTTTTATATTTTTCTTATTTGTTTTCTTTTTATTTTAATTCTTTCTTTTCTATTCTTTTCTTTTTTCTTTTTTTTTCTTCCTTTTTGAACCTCTTTTTATCCCCTTTCTCCCCCTCACGATTTGGGATCTCTTCTAATTTGGTTAAAGCATATTTTCCTGGGGTTGTTGCCACCCTTTTAGTATTTTCATTGCTCCTTCATATACTCTTATCTGGATAAAATGACAAGAAGGAAAAATTTAACACAAAAAAAAGAACAAGAGGCAGTACCAAAGGGACCTAATCAATACAGACATTGGTAATATGTCAGATCTAGAGTTCAGAATGACAATTCTCAAGGTTTTAGCCGGGCTCGAAAAAGGCATGGAAGATATTAGAGAAACCCTCTCGAGTGATATAAAAGCCCTTTCTGGAGAAATAAAAGAAATAAAATCTAACCAAGTTGAAATCAAAAAAGCTATTAATGAGGTGCAATCAAAAATGGAGGCTCTCACTGCTAGGATAAATGAGGCAGAAGAAAGAATTAGTGATATAGAAGACCAAATGACAGAGAATAAAGAAGCTGAGCAAAAGAGGGATAAACAGCTACTGGACCAGGAGAGGAGAATTCGAGAGATAAGTGACACCGTAAGACGAAACAACATTAGAATAATTGGGATTCCAGAAGAAGAAGAAAGAGAGAGGGGAGCAGAAGGTATACTGGAGAGAATTATTGGGGAGAATTTCCCCAATATGGCAAAGGGAACAAGCATCAAAATTCAGGAGGTTCAGAGAACGCCCCTCAAAATCAATAAGAATAGGCCCACACCCCGTCACCTAATAGTAAAATTTACAAGTCTCAGTGACAAAGAGAAAATCCTGAAAGCAGCCCAGGAAAAGAAGTCTGTAACGTACAATGGTAAAAATATTAGATTGGCAGCTGACTTATCCACGGAGACCTGGCAGACGAGAAAGAGCTGGCATGATATTTTCAGAGCACTAAATGAGAAAAACATGCAGCCAAGAATACTATATCCAGCTAGGCGATCATTGAAAATAGAAGGAGAGATTAAAAGCTTCCAGGACAAACAAAAACTGAAAGAATTTGCAAACACCAAACCAGCTCTACAGGAAATATTGAAAGGGGTCCTCTAAGCAAAGAGAGAGCCTACAAGTGGTAGATCAGAAAGGAACAGAGACCATATACAGTAACAGTCACCTTACAGGCAATACAATGGCACTAAATTCATATCTCTCAATAGTTATGCTGAATGTTAATGGGCTAAATGCCCCTGTCAAAGACACAGGATATCAGAATGGATAAAAAAACAAAACCCATCTATATGTTGCCTCCAAGAAACTCATTTTAAGCCCGAAGACACCTCCAGATTTAAAGTGAGGGGGTGGAAAAGAATTCACCATGCTAATGGACATCAGAAGAAAGCAGGAGTGGCAATCCTTATATCAGATCCATTAGATTTTAAGCCAAAGACTATAATAAGAGATGAGGACGGACACTATATCATACTCAAAGGGTCTGTCCAACAAGAAGACCTAACAATTTTAAATATCTATGCCTCCAACATGGGAGCAGCCAACTATATAAACCAATTAATAACAAAATCAAAGAAACACATCAACCATAATACAATAATAGTAGGGGACTTTAATACTCCCCTCACTGAAATGGACAGATCATCCAAGCAAAAGATCAGCAAGGAAATAAAGGCCTTAAACAACACACTGGACCAGATGGACATCACAGATATATTCAGAACATTTCATCCCAAAGCAACAGAATACACATTCTTCTCTAGTGCACATGGAACATTCTCCAGAATAGATCACATCCTCGGTCCTAAATCAGGACTCAACCGGTATCAAAAGATTGGGATCATTCCCTGCATATTTTCAGACCACAATGCTCTAAAGCTAGAACTCAACCACAAAAGGAAGTTTGGAAAGAACCCAAATACATGGAGACTAAACAGCATTCTTCTAAAGAATGAATGGGTCAACCGGGAAATTAAAGAAGAATTGAAAAAATCATGGAAACAAATGATAATGAAAATACAACGGTTCAAAATCTGTGGGACACAACAAAGGCAGTCCTGAGAGGAAAATATATAGCTGTACAAGCCTTTCTCAAGAAACAAGAAAGGTCTCAGGTACACAACCTAACCCTACACCTAAAGGAGCTGGAGAAAGAACAAGAAAGAAACCCTAAGCCCAGCAGGAGATCAGAGCAGAAATCAATGAAATAGAAACCAAAAAAAAAAAAAAAAATAGATAAATGAACAAAACTAGGAGCTAGTTCTTTGAAAGAATTAATAAAATTGATAAATCCCTGGCCCCACTTATCAAAAAGAAAAGAGAAAGGACCCAAATAAATAAAATCATGAATGAAAGAGGAGAGATCACAACTAACACCAAAGAAATACAAACTATTATAAGAACATACTATGAGCAACTCTACGCCAATAAACTTGACAATCTGGAAGAAATGGATGCATTCCTAGAAACATATAAACTACCACAACTGAACCAGGAAGAAATAGAAAGCCTGAACAGACCCATAACCAGTAAGGGGATTGAAACAGTCATTAAAAATCTCCAAACAAACAAAAGCCCAGGGCCAGACGGCTTCCCGGGGGAATTCTACCAAACATTTAAAGAAGAACTAATTCCTATTCTCCTGAAACTGTTCCAAAAAATAGAAATGGAAGGAAAACTTCCAAACTCATTTTATGAGGCCAACATCACCTTGATCCCAAAACCAGACAAGGATCCCATCAAAAAAGAGAGCTATAGACCAATATCCTTGATGAACACAGATGTGAAAATACTCAACAAAATACTAGCCAATAGGATTCAACAGTACATTAAAAGGATTATTCACCACGACCAAGTGGGATTTATTCCAGGGCTGCCAGGTTGGTTCAACATCCGCAAATCAGTCAATGTGATGCAACACATCAATAAAAGAAAGAACAAGAACCATATGATACTCTCAATAGATGCTGAAAAAGCATTTGACAAAGTACAGCATCCCTTCCTGATCAAAACTCTTCAAAGTGTAGGGATAGAGGGGACATACCTCAATATCATCAAAGCCATCTATGAAAAACCCACCACAAATATCATTCTCAATGGAGAAAAACTGAAAGCTTTTCCGCTAAGGTCAGGAACACGGCAGGGATGTCCATTATCACCACTGCTATTCAACATAGTACTAGAGGTCCTAGCCTCAGCAATCAGACAACAAAAGGAAATTAAAGGTACTTTGATAGGAATTGCATTAAAGGTGTAGATTGCTTTAGGTAGCATAGACATTTTCACAATATTTATTCTTCCAATCCAGGAGCATGGAACATTTTTCCATTTCTTTGTGTCTTCTTCAATTTCTTTCATGAGTACTTGATAGTTTTCTGAGTATAGATTCTGTGCCTCTTTGGTTAGGTTTATTCCTAGGTATCTTATGGTTTTAGGTGCAATTGTAAATGGGATGGACTCCTTAATTTCTCTTTCTTCTGTCTTGCTGTTGGTGTAGAGAAATGCAACTGATTTCTGTGCATTGATTTTATATCCTGACACTTTACTGAATTCCTGTATGAGTTCTAGCAGTTTTGGAGTGGAGTCTTTTAGGTTTTCCCAGGGGTACAGGTCTGTGAATCACCAGGTTTACACACTTCACAGCACTCACCAAAGCACATACCCTCCCCAATGTCCATAATCCCACCCCCTTCTCCCAAACCCCCTCCCCCCACCAACCCTCAGTTTGTTTTGTGAGATTAAGAGTCACTTATGGTTTGTCTCCCTCCCAATCCCATCTTGTTTCATTTATTCTTCTCCTACCCACTTAAGCCTCCATGTTGCATCACCACTTCCTCATATCAGGGAGATCATATGATAGTTGTCTTTCTCTGCTTGACTTATTTCGCTAAGCATGATACGCTCTAGTTCCATCCATGTTGTTGCAAATGGCAAGATTTCATTTCTTTTGATGGCTGCATAGTATTCCATTGTGTATATATACCACATCTTCTTGATCCATTCATCTGTTGATGGACATCTAGGTTCTTTCCATAGTTTGGCTATTGTGGACATTGCTGCTATAAACATTCGGGTGCATGTGCCCCTTTGGATCACTACGTTTGTATCTTTAGGGTAAATACCCAATAGTGCAATTGCTGGGTCATAGGGCAGTTCTATTTTCAACATTTTGAGGAACCTCCATGCTGTTTTTCAGAGTGGCTGCACCAGCTTGCATTCCCACCAACAGTGTAGGAGGGTTCCCCTTTCTCCGCATCCTCGCCAGCATCTGTCATTTCCTGACTTGTTGATTTTAGCCATTCTGACTGGTGTGAGGTGATATCTCATTGTGGTTTTGATTTGTATTTCCCTGATGCCAAGTGATATGGAGCACTTTTTCATGTGTCTGTTCGCCATCTGGATGTCTTCTTTGCAGAAATGTCTGTTCATGTCCTCTGCCCATTTCTTGATTGGATTATTTGTTCTTTGGGTGTTGAGTTTGCTAAGTTCTTTATAGATTCTGGATACTAGTCCTTTATCTGATATGTCGTTTGCAAATATCTTCTCCCATTCTGTCAGTTGTCTTTTGATTTTGTTCACTGTTTCCTTTGCTGTGCAAAAGCTTTTGATCTTGATGAAATCCCAATAGTTCATTTTTTCCCTTGCTTCCCTTGCCTTTGGCGTTGTTCCTAGGAAGATGTTGCTGCGGCAGAGGTCGAAGAGGTTGCTGCCTGTGTTCTCCTCAAGGATTTTGATGGATTCCTTTCGCACATTGAGGTCCTTCATCCATTTTGAGTCTATTTTTGTGTGTGGTGTAAGGAAATGGTCCAATTTCATTTTTCTGCATGTGGCTGTCCAGTTTTCCCAGCACCATTTATTGAAGAGGCTGTCTTTTTTCCATTGGACATTCTTTCCTGCTTTGCCGAAGATTAGTTGACCATAGATTTGAGGGTCTATTTCTGGGCTCTCTATTCTGTTCCATTGATCTATGTGTCTGTTTTTGTGCCAGTACCATGCTGTCTTGATGATGACAGCTTTGTAATAGAGCTTGAAGTCCGGAATTGTGATGCCACCAACGTTGGCTTTCTTTTTTAATATCCCTTTGGCTATTCGAGGTCTTTTCTAGTTTTCGACCCAAAGCCACAAAAATGAAGGTTTTCTCCAACCATGTAATAAAATTTGTATCTCTGTATGGACAGAGTAATTTAATTGAAAAGCAAACTATGTCATTTTATGAAAACAGCTAATACACATGTCTAACAATCATTGTTGATACAATGAACCAATCTAATTCCTTTCCTGTCCAATTATACACATTCATTTGGGGTTATAGAGCTTTGAGATAACTCTGCATTATTTATGGGGAATGGTGAGTTTGCTGAAGATATTTTAGTCTGGAAGTGCATTGCAGGAACACAAGTTCATAAAAGCGCATGAAGAAAAATATAATCATAATATGTATTCCTCTCTTAATGAATTAATTGTATTTCTTATTAACTTTCCCTAGAACTTGGTAGTGACTCTTCCACCACCCCCACAATAATCTAAGAAAACCATAGAAATATATTTTAAATATAGATAGTTGTATGTGAAAATTATGAAGTTGCATATTATTTGTATAGAAATAGCTCTTGGTATACACGAAAATATAATTTGTTATAACTGAAACTAATTTACACCCAAATTCCCCTTCTGATTTGAACAGAAGCTTAAGGTCACTTTCTTCAGGGTTTTGGGGGTTAATCTTGATTTCACTCGCTTCTTTCTCTCTGGCCTTCAGGAGTCCCAGATGTCTCTACAGTACATGGTATCAATATAACAAGAGCTGGGACACAGGACAAGCCATCCTTGGACTCTTCCAATTTGGACAAATTTTGGGGTGCTTTAAATAATGCAGTTTATTCCTATTGGGTGTATGTTTTTTTTTCTTCTCATCTCTTCAACTTTTTCAGAGCTGCTTGTTTGTCCTGAATCCACTCTGAACAATTGTTGGGCACAGAAAAATTTGTTGTTGTTTTTTTTTTTAAAACCACCCTGGGATAGCAAAAATGTTTGAGAACTTGTTTTGGTCTTTTTCGACCTAAATACACTATGAACTCATTTCTATTGTCTATTGCCCAGGATGACTTCACAAACTAATTCTTGCCTTCCCAGGGTCCACTCCAGAAATCAGGAACCCATTCTTCTGCAATTTCTCAAGCTTCTCTGAAACTGCCCCTCCTCCTCTTCTCAGAATGAGGACTCCAATGGATGCAGGACCAGCTCCTTTCACCAAGGCTCATCCAACAGTTATTTGCTTTCTTTTTGTCTTTATTTTTTAAAATTTGACTTGAATTCTTGTTTTTTAATTGAAGTATAATTAATATACACTGTTACATTAGTTTGAGATGTACATTACAATGTTTGAACAGGTCTATACCTTACTCAGTGTTCATCATTAAGCGTATGGTTAATCCCCTTTATCTATTTCATCCAACCTTCCACCGAGATCCTGCTTTCTTTTTGATAGAACAGCTAGAGTTGGGATTGTATTTTACCTGTCATGGATTATTCCATCCATATTTTTAAGGTATACAGCTTACTCATAGACTATATTAAGGCTTAACTGAGTTTTGGATATAACATTTTTTCTTCTAAAACTTTGTCACATCTGTAAATTTCAAAGAACTATTTTGAAGTTTAAAATAGATGAAATGATTTCTTGTTTTGCTTTCTCTTACTTTATCATCATTCTTTTTCTTGAGGTAACGAATACCACTGATAATATTTTAAAAAAAGAAAGGACACAAGTTATCAGAAACGAAAACTTCAACAGTTAATTTATGAAACTGCTACTACTGAATAATAGAATTAGCAAGTAATATCCTATGTGACATAAATCAGCCCCTTTAAGTCCCTTAGAATGATATCTCAGAAGTGTATTCATTAGCGTTGGGCTCCTCAGCCATGCTCAAGAGGCAGGCTAAGTGCTCCTTGAGAAAGCAGGCTCTCCTGTCAAAAAGAATTCAAAGAGCAGTGGCAATTCTAGTCAAAGTAAAGTCAATAATAACCACATAATAATACGGCTCAAGTTGTGGGGGGAAAAAAAATCTGGGACCAACTGTCTGGCTCCATCTGATTGGATAGATGTTTATAGATCAAGACCACTTCTGAAGGACTCTATTCTCTAACAAATCTAATCTAGGACCCGGAAAGAATCTGTGAAGCTACCTCTTACCCAGGGAGCAGAGCTGCAGTCACAGAGGGAGGGTTCAAAGGAAACAAGGGAGATATATCAAGTCGTTTTGTAGCTGTACCAATCTTGTATTCTAATGTATCGTATTCAGTTATATAACGTCAAAAAATATTTCCCTAGACTTTCAGAAACGAAGGTGTCAAAATTTAAAAATAGATAAGAAAATGCTACGTGTGTTTTACTTTATTTATTATGGCCACAGAAATTTTTTCAGGCATTTATGATTATCTGAAAAATGGAAACATTTTAAAATATTCAGGGTGAATTTAAAGACATTGACGAATAGAAAATGTATTTGCTGCTATGCCATATTCAAAAGACAATTTGGACAGATAATCCCACTTTATACTTGCCCAGACTTGACTGTTTTAAATGAAATAAAGAATATGGGAAGAATTGTAGTTCAGGGGGAATAGGACAGTTGCTCATTGTATGTTTGTGGTCATGGTACCTTTTTAAATAAATGGTATATTTTAAAGGAAATATGTTGGCATGACCCAATGTCATGACATTGGAACACATTTAAGAAAGCAGTGTTGAAACAAGTCATGATATTCTTAGGGAAGACAGGTGTTAGGGAGTGGTATTTTTACATGCTCCTTTTCACACCAACTGGAAACTTCAAATTATATTCAGTTATGCTTTCCACTCTGATGTTAGGATTTGTGTTTTCTCCTGGGATAAACTAATCCACATCAAACCCAAAAAGCTGGATTAAGGCTATACTTTCTGTTGAATATGTAAATATAGTCTTGGAAGTTTGACTTTTTCCTTAACAATTTCAAGATTCACTAAAAATTACTAAAACTATGGCACTCACAATTCTGCTCAGGGCTAAGTTCATTTCTGCTTGGTGAAATATAGAAAGGTAATAACTTTCCTACGAATGATGACAACCATAATGTCACACTTGAGTCTCTATAATGTGAGAAATGGTAATGAAAGCCCTACAACAAAACAGCAATAGTTTAGTAAGAATCAAGATAGGTCTTTCAGGAGTTTCATCATTATATGTTTTAATAGCTGTCTTATTAAGTAGGAGTCCTAATTATAGTATAGGTCAGAGCTCTTTCATGGTGATACACTGCATCCCACAGGCGAACCAAATTTCTATTCTCACATTTGTGATGTAATATATGGCTCACCAACAGCTCATCAAACTTCTTGTCTTTAAGAAAATGGTGCAAGGTTATTACCATGTATTCTCTTGTTGACCTCGCTATGAGACCAAAGGGAGAAGGGAAGACTTATCATAGCTGCAAAACTAGGCTGTATAACCCAGTGCTTATTAACACTGCTTCCCAGGTCACAGCAAATCGCCAATGTTTCTGGTCACTGGCACGTCACTAACTAAAATATCATGTCCAACATTAAAATAAGTATAATCAACCCCCTCCACCACAGAAAAAAAAAACCTGATTTCCAAATCATGTAGAGGTTGATTTATAACCTATTCTTTCCCTCCCTCCCCCAAATATCTATAACAAATTCTTCAAAAAAATAATTGAACCTAAATAATAATTAAGTACATGCCTTAACAAGATATGCTATTTCTGGATGACAATAGGCATAGCCATAGATTTGTTAACAGAATGAGGTAGGTGAAGGTTGCTTCTCAAAAAACGAATCTGAGTCATTTATATGCTTTTGACAACTGACAATAAACTCTTTTGAGTTTGTCTCATCAAGCTGGCCAAAATTATCTTCACACTGGGGTACACATTTATGCCCATGGGGTCATCAGGAAATACAACAAAAGGCCCTTTCCCTTTCTTAATAAATGTAAATGTGAACTTCCCATGTACTTCCTCAAATTGTACATGTTTTATTTCAGAAAAGCGGCTTTTTAAAACACCTCTTATTTGTGGTGGTTTTGGGTTTTTTTGTTTTGTTTTGAGGTAAATAGGATTTCTTTCCTCTATTGCACGTAATCAAATAATCAATTTAGGGCCATGGCAGTCCCAAACTGAACTCAAAAGGACAGTGACTTTTTAACTCACTCTCTAAAATTTACAGAGATGGCAAAACAATAGAATGGCTTGCTTAAAATTTTAATCCTTGTCTTGAATGGAAGAATTTTAGATGGTCTGGTGGAAGCTTTGTTTTATGCAAAACCTGTCCTTAAGAACAGGACGCTTTACAGATCTATTTCATTCACTGCATTCCTCCATGTGGAAAATAGGATTCCACAATCTCTTAATTCAGATTGTACCTTAAAAATATATATATACCTCCAAAAGATGGAAATTAAGGCTTCAAGGCTTGCCATTGTCATTTCAAGGGAACAAACAGAAAATTTGACTGCATAAATATTATATTAAAATCATGGAGAAAGTCTGAGGAAACAAACAGTGACAGTTTTTTATTATTAAAACTATCTCTGTTTTATAATAATGTCCTTGAGACTTCTTGGGAATCAACATTATCTTGGACTTTCACTCTATTCAGGCACCACCATAAAATCAATGTGTCATCTTTGGTGCCTTAGTGAAGAAAAACAATGGGTCAATTACCCTGGAGCCAAAACAAACTTGGAAAGTGGTTGGAGATCAAACAAACACTACCTTTAAGGTACAAATATAAAGGTGGAAAGCAGAGTTTGAGTGCCTTTGAGGCATTAAAGCTGAAGTCTAGTAACTACCAACAAAAATCACCCTTGAGAAGGCAATTTTCTCTTTCCTGGAAGCTGGAGATGTGGTTGAGTCTTGTCAGACTGCTTTCCAGGACCATTGCCAGTAACACGACCTTAATGAAGTTCAAAACATTTTCCGTACAGTGATAAGAAAGGAGACAATCAATGAATCCAGCCATCAAATGTATACCCATACTTGTAATAAAATGGGTTGAAAATTGGTCCAATCTACCAGTAATTAAATGAAATGTGCAATGTCATGCTTGTTTGGTATATTGCTCTCTCTAGACAACAGTCATTTAAACATTAAGACCTAAATCGTAAGGACTCCAGAAAAGGAAATATTTTATTGAAAATTTGTTATTATTTACAGTGGAGAGAAAATTTGAAATTTTACTCTAAATATCACTGGAACATTAACAGTCAAACTTTAGTCTCATGAAACCACCAGCTCAGTGCAAAGTGTCTTTACTGGAGCTTATTAGGAGTTGTTCACTTCTGCATGGGGGAGCTCATGGTTCCTAATCTGATTTATACATTCACTTTGATATTATCTGGGTCACTTATTTATTTATTTATTTTTTAATAACAAAGGCCATGAGTAAAAAAAAAAAAAAAATCAAAGCATATTTCTCAGCTGGGGGAAGGGGAAGAGAAAAACACCACACCTGGTGGATACAGACACAATGTGAATCTTCATGAATGGAAACATTACTATTTAAATTATCTTTCAAAATTGATATATTAATACTCTGTAACCAAATGCTGCAGTTATGTTGAGCTCTCATTCCTAGAAGAAAAATAACAGGCTAGAAAAAAAAATACAAAAAAGTGCAACAAAGGAACATGGAGACTGAATATTCTATTAGGAGGCAGAAGTAACTGGCCCCTCAGTGCCCACAAAGCACAGACAGAAGGAAGCCTGTCCTCAGAGGTATGTCATGGTAGACTTCAAACACAAGCTATCTATCCAAAAACTAAATGCTAAAAATTTTGAAGTACTTTTACTTCTAGTTCTGGCAAAATGGATAACCATGAGTATGCTCCCCCCGCCAATAAAGCAGTACTAAATACCCAATATAATAAAGGTGAAAGAATTAATGCATAATTGAAGAAACCAAAGGAAACCTATAGATGAGAAGTAAAATGTCATAAACCTATAAACAAATGTGGGAACAGCACTGAGAGTGGAATCAATGGATTTTGTATTGGTGAGGGTATTGTGTGTTTATGATCACAAGAAAATTGGAACTAATACTAAGTCTTATAAATACTATGAGGCTTGAAGATGGAACTGAGACTTTCTGCAAGACTATAGAAGGGAGAATGAAGTAATTTCTGGCTACAAGAACAGTGATATGAAAACCAGGCTTGTTTAAACAAGTGAAAAGTTTTGAGAAATTCAGGCTTCAAGTTATGGATTGAAGAAGTCATGGAAATAAAAGAGACAGTGTAGAGAGTATAGTCAATGATGTTGTAATGGTGACAGATGGTACCTACTACACTTGAGTTGAGCATAGCATAATCTATAAAGAAGTTGAATCACTATGTTTTACACCTGAAGCTAATGGAACATTGTATGGCAACTTTACTCAAATAAAACAATTTTTTTTTTAAGCAGGTTTGCTTATGATTGGACTCCGGAGGAAGACTAAATATCTCCCCTGAGGTAACATTTTCTTGAGTATGTGCTTTGTATCTGCTTAAAGTTTGAAGTCATATACACTGTAGTGTGGGTAACTTGAGAAATTAGCATAGGAAACACTGGTTTGTCTCCAAGGAGAAAACACAAAATGCTGTGGAGAGTCTATTTCACAACTCTGGCAGCATGGGCTTAATACAGATCTAAAAAATATCTCCACTGAAAATCAGCTCAGAATTGAAAAGTTAAAATTCATGAGGAAACAATTAACCATGAGTGACAATCAGCAAGTACTTTTAGTAGAGTCATAATTGAATTACATGAGATAATAGATAATAGAAAACTTATCTGAAAAAGAAAGCAAAAAACAAGTTTACAACAATAAAAGATACAAACAAAATCCTCAAAGGTAAAGATCAAGATTTATGAAAAAAATGTCAAATTTGGAAATAATAAAAAGAATTTCTGAATATTAAAAATACATTAAATTTTTAAAAAATTAATGGGCAGAGTAAATATTGGATTAAACAAAGCTAAATGAAGAATCTGTAAACTGAAAAAGATAATTTAGAAATATGTCAAAAGGTACAGCTGAGAAAGATGAAGAGCTGCAAATTATGAATGTAAGATTAAGATATATTCAAAACATGTCTAAAATAATTTCAAGTAGAAAGAATAAAGAAAAAAATGCACTACTCAGAATTATAATGATTGAGGATTATAAAAACATAATGCTTCAAAATGCAGAAAATATTACCAAAAGATGATAAAATAAATGCAAATGAAGTTATGTGACCATGAAACCCACCCCCCACCCCCCGAAAAAGAAGAGCACAGAGAAAAACGTTTAAATTAGTCAGGGGAAAAGACAGATTATTTACAAAGAAAAAACTTTTTTTTTTTTTTTTTTTGCATAGCATTAATAAAGGCCAGAGGATATTACCTTTTAAGTACTGAGTGATAATAACTTACAATGAGTAATGGTTGATCCAGATATTTTCAACTCAAGACTAAGGCATAAGGAAAGGAATTTTTGATGTAAAAGACTGAGTTTATGTTTGTAGAGTTATAAAATAACTAATGAATTACATACTTCATTAAGATGTAAATTGAACCCACTAGGAATGATGAGTCAGGGAAAAACTAAAAAAACTTAAAGTATTTTGGTAATCTGAATCAATGTTGAATCAAAGTGCAACAAATGTAAGACTAATGAAATTATTTGAATAAAGCAATCCATTTTAAAATTTGGATTAAGTATGAAATTCTCCTTTAAAATAAAAACAAAATTGATAAATATTATGATTTATAATAATAGAGTTAATAATAGAATTACTTATAATTCTTATAAAAAGAAACAAAATCGATAAATATTATTATATAAATTGAATCAGTGTTTTAAATAAACTTCCAAGAAATTGTTAGAATGACAAATTCTAACAAATGTGCAGGAAGAAAAAAATAATACTTGAAAAAGCTCACAGAAGATAAAAGAACTTACATACTAGCATAAAAATCTAACAATGTATTAAAAACTAAATAATTTACGCGTAGGGCTTGTTCCAAGAATGGCGGATTGAAGTTTATCTTAACATAGTTTAACATTAAATTTGGCAAAGAAGTAGTTTACCGTATCAACCAATTAAAGGGAAAAAAAACAACAACAACAACTCTGGAGACAGTAAATATTTATTGTACTTTGAGCAGTTCGCAATCATTAGGGAAGAGCAGCGATCAAAACAAACAAAATAAGTATTCTTAATGCTTTCTTTATCATAGAGGAAAGAGTCAGGTAGGCCCATGAATAAAATTCAACATTAAGGGGACGCCTGGGTGGTTCAGTGGGTTAAGCCTCTGCCTTCAGCTCAGATCATGATCTCAGGGTCCTGGGATTGAGCCCCGCATCAGGCTCTCTGCTCAGCAGGGAGCTGGCTTCTCCCTCCTCCTCTGCCTGCCTCTCTGACTACTTGTGATCTCTCTCTGTCAAATAAATAGATAAAATCTTTTAAAAATTTAAAAAAAAAAGAGCTTTCCTTTAAAAAAAAATTATGTTAAGAGAAAATATAAAAGCAAAGATGGTAAAATGAAATGTAAGTGTGTAGAAGTAGATGAGCAAAGAAACAAAGATCTGCATGCAAAATCATTGTGGAAAGAACAGAAAGAAGTTTTACTTAAAAAAGCACAGAAGACTGAAATATTTAGAAAGATTTGTGAAAAGTCAGGAAATTTCAGTATTGTAATGATATAAACTCACCCTAGATTAGATTGGTCTATAAATAATTGCAAAACTGTAATATTAGCTGCAGGTTTTGTAGATGGCCTTTATCAAGTTTAACAATTTCTCTTCTACTCCTAGTTTGCTAATAGTTTTCATTATGAGTCAATATTGCATTTTTATACAAAGTTTTTTCTATTGAGATAATCATATTTTGTTTTACTCTTGATGATGTTGTTATTTATGATAACTTACATTGATTGGTTTTTGCATGTTAAATCAATACTGCATTTCAACTCAAATTTCATGGTTCCATGATGCATTATTTTTCATATGTATTATTGTATTCTTTTTGCTAATATTTTGTTTAGAGGCTTTGCATCTATGTTTGTTGGGAATTTTTTTATATTTTTCTTTCCTAGCAGAGTTTTCATTTGGTTATGATAAATAGGGTAATATTAACATGATGGAATGAATTAAGAAGTATTTCCCTCTCTTAAATTTCCTGGATAAGTTTGTGTGGAATTGGCATTCTTTTTTCCTTAAGTCTATGGTAGAATTCATGGATGAAGCCATTTTAGCACAGAACATGGAAATATTTTTAACCATAAATTTAATTGATATAATAGCTATTAGACTATTCTTTTTACCCGTTTCTCCAGTTAAAACAGCTTTATTGAAATGTAATTTACATATCTTCACATTTGCCCATTTTAAATGTACAGCTAGTTCAATATTAGCATATTTAGAGAGCTGGACAATTATCCCAATTTAATTTCTCAGAACATTCCAGGACCCTAAAAGTAACTGAATTCTTGTTATTAGATAATTCCATTTCTTTATACTAACACCAGGTCGAACCAACCACTAATCTACTTTATCTCTGGAGATTTGCCGTTCAGATATTTTATAAAAATGGATTCAAATGACCTGTGATCTTTTGTGTATAACTTTTTTCATTTAACATAAGGATCTTGAAGTTCATCATGTTTTAACATGCTTGAGTCCTTGGCTCATTTTTTATTACTGAATAATGTTTTGTTGTATGGGGATACCCCTTTTTGTTTATGTATTAAATAGTTGATTGACATTTCAATTGTTTCCACTTTTGAGTATTATAAATAATGTTGCTGTGAAGATTCATGTACAAATTTTTATGTGGGTATTTTTTTATTTCCCTTGGTTATATACATAGGGATGAGATTTCTGGGTTATATGTTAACTTTTATGTTTAACATTGTTCAAATTTAGCCATCTGATTTTCCAAAGCTACTATATGCCATTTTATATTCTTACCAACAATGCGTTGGTTCCAATTTCTCCACATCCTCATCAATACTATTAACATCCATTATTTTTATTACAATCACTCCAGTGACTGTGAGGTGATTCTTATTGTGGTTTTGGTTTGTACTTCTCTAATAACCAATGACATTGAGCATTTATTAATTTGCTTAACTGTATACCTTCCTTCGTGTTGAAATTGCTTGCACATTTTAAAATTTGTCATATTCATCCTCTTAATTTTCAGTTGTAGGAATTTTTGTGTATTTTTTAGTAAAGCCCTTTACTAGACATATGGTTTACAAATAATTTCTCTAGTATTTAGGGTATCTTTGTATCATTTTAATTATTATTAACTAGTGATTATTATTATTAATTAGCATTATTTTATTCAATTAATAACTTATTTATTATTTTATGTCCTTTTCATATATTTTCTGTTAGTGGGTTTTGGTACTTTTGTTTCAAAACTGCCTGCTTTATCTAAGTTGTACAATTGTTAGGAATAATGTTGCTCATAATGATCCCATTATTCTTTAGTATCTGTAGAATCTCTAGGGATCATTTTTCTATCAATCCTTGTAAATTATACATATCTTTTGGGTTTTGTTGGTTTTGTTTTGTTTTGTTTTGTTTTGTTTTGTTTTTTTTGCTGATCTTTTGGTCAATTTTATTGGTTTTCTCAAAGATCCAAGCTATGGTTTTGCTCATTTTCTGTTTGTTTTGGTTTTCACATTCTTTGATTTCCTCTTAGAACTGATTACTATGCACATATTTATCTATTTTTCTTCAGTTACCAGTCTTAAGTTGGAAGCTGAAGTCATTGATTTAGCTATTTCCTTATTTCTTATATAGATGTTTAGAAATATATATCTCCTACTCCTTAGTATTTTAGCACTCTCCCACACATTCTAATATGCCATGTTTTTATTTTCATTTGTTTCAACATTTTCTAATTTCCTGTCTTATCTTTTTTGACCTGTCACTCATTTAGAACTAGTTATTTACTTTCCACATTTTTGTGGATTTTTTATAGGATTTTCTCTTATTGGTTTCTAATTTAATTTCACTGTGGTCAGACAACCTCATTTATATGACTTAAATCCTTATAAGTTTATCAAGAGCTGATTTATGGCCCAGGATGTGGTCTGCCAAAAAAGTGTCAAATGTCCTTGAAAATAATATGTGTTTTGCTGGTAGTGGGCAAAGTGTTATTATATGTAAATATTATTAGGTTGGTGATTAATAAAGGTCAGCTCTATAACATTTTTGTAGATTTTTATTTGTTCTATCAGTTATTGAAAGAAGAGTGCTGAAATTTCCAATACAATTTGGGATTTCTCCTTTAAATTCTATCAATTTCTGCATCATGCATTTTTAAGTTCTCTTAATTAAGTGCCTATTGTTTGGGATTCTTATGTTATTAATTAATTGTCACCTCTGTTTTTAAGGAATGATTTTTTTTTTAACAACTAAGCTTCTTTTTTTTTTTTTCCAAGATTTTATTTATTTATTTTTTTTAAAAGAGAGGGAGAGAGAGGAGGGGAGAGGAGGGAGAAGCAAGGGGAGAGGGGTAAGCAGACTTTGCATTGAGTGCAGAGTCCAAAGCAGAGCTCAATCTTACAACCCTGAGATCATAACCTGAGTCAAAATCAAGTCAGACACTTAACCGACTGAGCCACCCAGGCACCCCAAGAAAGTTTTTTTTTTTTTTTTAAATCTCTACCAATATCCTTTGCATTTGAAGCTATTTTGTCTTCTAACATTGCTGTATTTTGACCAGTAGGATATAAGATATAATGTATCTTATAATATTATTTTACTTTGAAATCCATGTCACTGTATTTAACAGGTAATTCATGTAGGCAATGTAAAATTACATCATTTTTTCTTCCTTCTGAAAAACTATGTTTAATTAGGGTATTTTAGTCATTTGTAATTAATATGATTATTGATATAGTTTTTAATCTTTACCCTAATTTTGCTATTTTATGATTCTGTTCTTTCTTTTGTTGACTCATTTGGGCTCTCTGTTAGGTGTGGATGTTTTAGGGATTAGTGGATACATAGCCTTCAAATTCAAGTGCCTAGAGGTCTCCCCTTAATTTTCTTATACCTTAGCCATGGCCTAGAAGCTCTTTCCTGATAGTGTGCTGGTATCGTTTAAGAGATCATCTCAGTTGTTTCCTCTTCTTCAGGAATGATTTTTTGTTGTTGCCTGATGCCCAATATATAATCAAAACAAACCAAAACAATTTTATTTATTTTGTCCATGTTTTTCTTTGAATCAGATGGGAGACCACATGTGGTCATTCTCAATCTTGGCCAGAAGCAGAAGTCTTTTAAAACTTACTGAATGCTTATATTAGTCTCTGTAAGTTGGACACCTTTATGATTTTCATTTTTCTACTAAATCAATATGGAGTAACAATAACTTTGCTTTAAGAATTTATTTATTTATTTATTTTAAAAGATTATTTATTTACTTATTTATTTGATAGACAGAGAGAGATCACAAGTAGGCAGAGAGGCAGGCGGGGGGGGGGGGAGCAGGCTCCCCACTGAGCAGAGAGTCCAATGTGGGGCTCGATCCAAGGACCCTGAAATCATGACCTGAGCTGAAGGCAGAGGCTTAAACCACTGAGCCACCTAGGTGCTCCAAGAATTTATTGTTTTTAATATTGCAAAAAATTCTCTAGTTAATATATATATAAACTATAGCTAATTTGAAAGTTGGAGAAAATTTAGGTCTTGATGAATACTGCCTTGACTTCAAACATAGGGCTGCTAATTTTAATCAATACTGAAGAATCAGCTTCCACTGAAATCTCGTCATTGCCGGCAGTCTCTTGTTAACAGAAGGAGAGCCTGAGGTTGAAAATAAAGTTACATTTTCATTCTTATCCTTGTGTCCTTTTCTCTCTATTGCCAGGGCCATTCACAGTTTATTTTGCTCCACTGAGAAAAAGAGGTCACTAAGTCCTACTGTAACTCAGAGAAACCAAACTTAAAATTGTTTTATTTCTATGGGTTCTTTCATGTAACAGTTTAAAATAATTTTTAACCTTCTGCCTAAACTTTCAGCACTTGTTTATCTAAGTTTTGCTTATGTTGCTATCATCCTCTGTATGCTGTATGACTAAAAATGTACTCTATGCATACTTGATTTGCAATAAACTTGATTAATTTCACTGTGTTGTTGAATTTGCCCTGTTTCAGAAGAGTGAAACTTTGTCCAACATTGTAAACTGTACTTACTATTGTTCCTTCAGTTTCAGTGAGTGACACTCTTTTTCAAATCAGTCCTCTTTGTCAGTGATCATGAAAATATCTTGTCCATTATTTTATGGAATCTCATTGTGACTGTTTAATGGTGTATTTTCTATACTTTTGGGTGCCTTTCTGTGGATTTTTTTGTTTTTGTTCTCTGTGATTCTTCACATCTGAATAAACAGCTCAAGTTTCTCCTATTTTATAAGAACCCTACATGAACATTCATTTACGTCTACCATAATATTATTTTAATTTTTCCTTCTTTCTCTTTTTTTCCTTTTCTTTTCTTTTCTTTTGTTTTTTTCTTCTTTCCTTCCTTCCTATCTCTTTATTTCTTCCCCCCTCCCTTCTTTCTGTAGATAGATTGTGAGAGCAGGGGTGGGGGGCACAGTGGTAGAGGGAGAGGGAGAGAGAATCTTAAGTAGATTCCACAGAGTCCAATGAGGGACTTGATCCCATGATCTTGAGATTATGGCCTGAGCTAAAATCAAGAGTCAAACACTCAACTGACTATGCCACCCAGACAACCCTCTTTATATTTTTCTCTAAATCATAGACTCTACAGCTCAATTCTTCCCTATACCCTTATTACTAACTTCCAATTAACTCTTAGCATCTATATAATCTAAATTCTTGGTGAAGTTACTTGGTTAAAGGAAGCCAACATTTTTCATGTTACCAAATTTAATAAGCATATTTAATCATTTTGTTATTAGACACTTCCATCCATTGAGCATGTTGTATGTTCAATTTTGCGTGTCCATTCTTTCCCAAACTAGAAGCCTTGCCCCAGTAAATACTGTTTCAAAGATATTAATATTCTGATTGGGCACAAAGCATCATGCTCAAGTAAATTGGAGAAAAATCTATGTAATAAATCTAGGCAACTTTATCAAGGATAAAGACTGGGGATATATAATAAACAAACTCAAGTGCAATTCTAAAAATATGTTTTAATACATATAATACTATATTTCAATCAGAACTTGAGTCATACAACCTTACTCTCTTGTTTACCCCAGGACTAGTCTGTCTTTAATGTATTATTTCTCTGAAATTTAGGTACCTATGTGAGTCTATTCTCTAGAGCTGACCCTTAAATATTAGTTCTTCCTCTTCCTACTATTTTTACTCTTCTATATAGATTCCATATAATATCATTTCAACATGTTCTTATTTTACAAATACATATCTTTAGCTTTGGTGTTCATACTTTGGTAACTACACTCAATACCCTCAAATATCTATCTGCCTGTGAGATAAGTCTTTTGCATGCCTTTAGTCACATCACACTTAATAATTTTAAATACAACAGTTATTAAAGATTTCCCAAAATTTGATCTGCATTCTTTATTCCCTATCTCTATGAATGGGATCACAAACAACTGAGTAACCCAAACTAGAAACCTGAACATTGTCTGAGATAGTGTATACGCCTTTACAATTTGCACATCCTACAAGTAATTGATTGCAATTTGAAGCCAATATTTGCACTTAAATTTTTCTCAAGAGAGTGTTGGCTAGCAAGATGGAAGTCAGTCTTTTGTAATCTAACATGGGAGCGACATTTCCTCAACACTGCTGTATTCTACTATTTAGGAGCAAACTATACAAGGAGAGGAGATTATACAAGAAATTATTGGGAGTATCTCATAGGCTGTCTGGAAAACATTCCATTAATCATCAGGGTTTCAAGACAAATACTGTGTTGAATGATCAATGTTATTTTATTAAGGCTGGTTTGGAAAGTGCATTTTGGACCCAGGACCAAGGCAACCTTCTTACTCCAAGTCCAGTGAAATGAACCTACTCCCTCATTTATACATTTATACATCTGCCTCTTCGGAGCGGGGCCAGGCCCAGTGGGCTAAGAAACAAATGGGGTGAGGGAGAACCTGTTGATGATGTATGGTTTTGAGCGATATCACCAAGAGGATGACCTACCAAAGAACCCAGTGATTTTAGTCCTCCTTCCACAGGGAAGAATTTAAAAAAAGGAATATTCTTTCCCTCAGTAGCTGAAATAAATTTCTTGTTATAAAGAATTCAAAAAAGGAAGAAAATGTTTTTTCCTTGACATCTGAAAATCCACATATGACAAGCATATTGTCATAGAGGCACCACTATTGTTTTATGGGATTAGTAGATTAATCTATGGAATTAAGCGCTCTGTATGGAGATCTCATCTTTTCTTGATACCCTAAAACATGGAAAATAATAATTCCAGCCTTGGAAAATCAGTGGGTTCAGTTATACAATTTTCTTTGACAAATCATCATATCATATCAATGGCCAATTTTGTATTTGTCAATATTAAAGAGAGACACAATCCAGAATGACCCTCTTCCTGCATTAGATGTGGACACTTTACTGTCAATTTTTTTTTTTATTATTAAACTGTGGACTCAGTTGCTTATGAGTTTTAAAGGCTAATATTTAAGGTGAAAAATTTGCTAACCAGAAGGAGTTTCTCAGAGGTCTTTGCACTGCACTAGACATCTGCTGCCCCTTCATTTACTTCTTATTTCTCTGTTATATTCTCACATAAATCCACATTGATGCAGGACTCTAACTTCTGTATATGTCAGCAAAAAATTTCATTACTTTCAACCACTCAACTTCATAACGATCTTAAGATCACTTCTCACTCAGATCCAATTATTTTATAGAAAGATAGTGATCTGTTATCCAGCTCTCTCACCCACAAAATACAAAGGAATTGATTGAATCATGGAGGTGAGATTCAGGTTAGGTATAATAAAGAGCTTCCTTATAAATGTGGTAATACCCACTGGGATGTCATTTTAAATTTTCAAATTATTTACTTTGAAATTGATCAGAAATAATATCATGTATTACATTTGAGAAGACACTTAAATTTACTAAGAATCCTGTCGTTATGTTAAGTTCAACATTTTAATTATTTTATAATCTCTATATAGTGAACTATTAACTAATTTATCTGTTTGGCAATTACTTTCTTTCAAAAATTTTCTTAGCCAGCCTCTCACACTTTGCTGTCTGTCTCCCATTACTTGCAGATATTTCTTCTTAAAGTCACTGCTTCACTTTGCATAGTAAGAAACTACAATGTATTTTAATGTAGTTTTATTGTTGCTTGTTTATTTCCAGCAAGGTGTCAGGTTCTCAATTTTAAAATGAATACGTTTCGACAGTTATGTGCCAGATAAACAGTCTGATTCCTGATGGTTTAAACAAATTCAGTAGACATTTTTAAAAAGTTAGATTGCCCTGTGAATCCCACACTAAAAATCTGTTGCTTAACTTTGTGTCTAAGATATCAAATATTACAAAAGTCCACAAATTAACAACTTATATATACAAGATTATGGACAAGAATATATGAATATTTTAGGCTGTATGTTTTCTTAATTTTATTTTTAATCAACTTTGAGCATTACTTGTTTGGAGTCAAATATAATCTCGAGAAAAGCTGTCCAGAAACAATCTGTAGAGCGTGTGTATGTTATTCTATTTGTATATGTATTTCTATTTGTATATGTATTTCTGTTTGCCTATTTTTATATTAAAATTAATTGACACATTCATTTTAAGAACTAATCAGTATCGGGACGCCTGGGTGGCTCAGTTGGTTAAGCAGCTGCCTTCGGCTCAGGTCATGATCCCAGCGTCCTGGGATAGAGTCCCATATCCTTGCTCCGCAGGGAGCCTGCTTCTCCGTCTGACTCTGCCTTCCACTCTGTCTGCCTGTGCTCGCTCTCTCTGACAAATAAATAAAATCTTAAAAAAAAAAAAAAGAACTAATCAGTATCTAAGAAGTCAAGATCAAAACTACCAGAAGAAATCCAGAAAATTCCTGTTTTATCAGTCTAATGATAAATTTGCTTAATGGCACAACTGCCAAAATTTCTATTTTCAAGCACCGTTTTAGGTACTGAAAATATAGAGTAAACCAGAAAAGCTTAATAACTCTTAAGAGTGTAGATTTTAATGAGATAGAAAATATAATCAGTAAGTTAAGAAGAATTTTTAGATTGTGATAAGTGTTATGAAGGAAATAGAGTGATGTAATGGAAAATTCTGTAATGAAAAATGTAATGGAAAAAAGGTGAGAAGGTTAGCCAGGGCTATTAGGCAGAGCCTCAGTGAGAAGATTATATGTAACTGAGGCTTAGAGGTAAGAAGGACTGAGTCACATGGCCAGGAGGGAAACAAGCATCTAAAGTGCACATTTGAAATATGACAAAATGTGGATTGCATCTGTTGTCAACATGGCCAAGGGGCTAAAAGGCAACGAGTGTCTTGTGAGCAAAGAAGAGAGAGGTTATAGATAAGACTGTAGTATGAGAAGGAGAAACCTACACAATGAGTACATTAATAATAGTAGGTAATTCCACATATTTTCTGTATATCTTTTAACTTTTAGCAAGTTCAACTTCATAAGACCTTGCAAATCTGCCATTATGGGATAATCATAATGTTGTTGTTTTTTTTTTTTTTTTTGGCTTTAGTTTTAGTTTAAGTAATGAATTGTCCACAGTAAGGTTTGTCTGCCTTGTAAAATGTATGATTACACGTCTGCCATCTCTGGGTGCTTATTGTGTGTCAGGTTCTGAGGTAAGCTCCATATTATATTATTTAATTTTCATAATAAAACATATTTAGAAACATGTCAGTTTTATAATTGAGAAAACAGAAGATGATAGAAGTTACACACCAAAAAAGGGTCTGCATGATTCTGTGGAATATACTCTCCCTACTGCAAAATCATTACTGTCTGATCGTCTTCCCAGCCATTCACCTCCTTCTGTCTCCAACCCCTGGATTCTTGTTCTCCGTAGGTTGCTGGAATAAGTTACTGGAGAAAGATTTCTGGTATCTAATTTTTGAAATTGTAGGACAATATTGATTCCCATGCCGTAGCAAAAAATAACTCAAGTCTGGCTCAGAGAAGTTTGTTTTCATAAAAATAAATATGTGTGAAGCACCTCCCCACATTGTACTATTATTGGCCACCACCTCTAAATTCAATTTATTTTCTATCACCTAACAATCTATATCTTACCATAAAAATTTAGATCTCATAATAAGCAGTGGGCACAGATACACTGGCTTGAAGTAGCAAAAAATGAACACATCTCCAATGAATGAAATAAATGCCTTCCACTCCACTGAGTTCACCTAGAAGTAGCACCTCTCATATTTTATGTGGACTTCTTGGGACATTTGATGAATTAGATTTAATTATGCTACAGTGTAGGAATACATAGTTGCCCAAACATGTTGTAATTTTTACCCTAAAAATTACACAGATCAGGTTCAGTTGGCAGAAGAGGAAAATCATAGCTTAGGTAACCCAAGAGAGGGATCCAAAGTGTTAAATACAAAAAAGAGAGTCCAAATAAGCAGTTTTGTTTTTTGAGTACTTTTTTTTTAAATTTTTTTATTTTTTAGTACATGTTTTAAAATACACTTTTATGCTTCAGTCTTAAAGCATCAGGATATAGTATAATATAAAATTATACTATTAATAGTATAATATAAAATTATATTATTCAAACAGTATCAAAAACATAAGTTGTTGTGAAGTGAAAATAACAAAGTGCTTCCATAATATTCATGAAAAGGGCTTTTGAAAAATATAGAGAAGACATAAATTAGTGAAATGAAAATCATGCTTATGGTAGGAAGAATCAATATAGTAAAGTTTTCATTTCTCTCCCAAAATAAACTAGGAAATTAGGGAAATTTCAATCAAAATGCTGAGAGAGTTTTTCACAGAACTTGAAATATTGATTCTAAAATGTATTGGGAAAAGCAGAAGAACAAGAATAACTAATCATGTTTTGAAGATGTACAAGTTTACAGAATCTGCCTTACCAGAGAGCTAGACATATTACTAAAGTACAGTCAGGAAGAAATGTGCTATTGATGCAGGAAAAGATAAATAACCCGTGTAGCACACTTGAGACATTATAAACAGGTCCACATATATGTTGTAAGGTATCAGGAAAATCATGGTATTTTCATGAAATAGTGTTGGAAAAATTAGTTACCTACTTTAAAAAAAGCAATATAATTATTTCTCCAAACACAAAAATTCAGTTACTAGAGAAAAGAATAATGTTAAAATCATGAAGTTAGAACTATCAGGAAAAAGAGGAGAGTATCTGCATGACCAGACAGATTAGTTATGCCTTCCTTAAGTAACACAAAAAGCAGCATACCTTTAAAAAATGACATTTTTATATTAAAACACAAAGCTTCTGGGCCACCTAGGTGGAGCAGTCATTAAGCGTCTGCCTTTGGCTCAGGTCATGATCCCAGGTCCTGGGATTGAGCCCCACATCGGGCTGCTTGCTCTGTGGGGAGCCTGCTTCTCCCTCTCTCAACCCCTGTTTGTGTTCCCTCCCTGTCTCTCTTTCTCTCTGTCAAATAAAATAAAATCTTAAAAAAAAATAAATACAAAAAAGCAAAACTTCTGTTTATCTAAGGACACCATAAAAGAAGGAAATGAGCTGTTGCCTGAAAAGATACATACACGAAGGTATAAACAACTTCTACCAATCAGCATCAAAACACTAACAACTTAGCAGAAAAACAGGCAAAAGTTAAAAATAGTCAATCAATAGAATAAAAACACAAATGGAAAATAAGCATACTCATTGATGCTCAACTTCACTTGAAACAATAAATTCAATGAAAACTAGAATGAAATGTAAGTTCATCTCCATCAGAAACAGAAAGCTAAAAAGTCTAACACACCATATCTTGTAAAGATTCAGAGCAACTGGGACTTTAATATACTCCTGAACTGTAATATACTGTACATTAACAATGTACATGCCTATGACCTAAATTAACTCAGATAGCTTTAAAAATTTCTAAGAAATTAAAAATAGAGCTTCCCTATGACCCTGCAATTGCACTACTAGGTATTTACCCCAAAGATACAGATGTAAGGAAAAGAAGGGCCATCTGTACCCCAATATTCATAGCAGCAATGGCCACAGTCACCAAACTGTGGAAAGAACCAAGATGCCCTTCAACAGAAAACAAATGGATAAGAAGACGTAGCCCATATAGACTATGGAGTATGCCTCCATCAGAAAGGATGAATACCCAACTTTTGTATCAAACATGGATGGGACTAGAGGAGATTATGCTGAGTGAAATAAGTCAAGCAGAGAGTCAATTTTCATATGGTTTCACTTACTTGTGGAGCATAAGGAGTAACGTGGAGGACACTGGAGATGGAGAGGAGAAGTCAGTTGAGGGAAATTGGAGGAGGAGAAATTCCATGAGAGACTGTGGACTTTGAAAGACAAACTGAGGGTTTGGAGGGGTGGGAGTGGGGGTTTGGGTGAGTCGGGTGGTGGGTATTAAGGAGGGCACGTATTGCAAGGGCACTGGGTGTGGTGCATAAAGAATGAATTCTGTAACACTGAAAAGAAATAAAAAAAAAAAAACTAAAAAAAAAAATTTGAATCTACACCACAAACAGAAGCAAAATGATAGCGCAACAGTGCTTGCATTTTTAAAAAGAAAAAATAACTCTAAATTTTTATCAGCAATGAAAATAAATGGAGTTATATAATAAACTTGAATGAATCTCAGCATATAGTATAATAGAAAACAAAGAAATTTATTAGAAAAAGAATGATGGTAATGATATAAAAATAATGTTTAAATATTAGTATAGATATTTATTGACATGGATAAGTTATAGAAAAATGTAGATGTAGATGGAGAACTGGAAACCAATTATTAAATGATTATCATGGGTAATGGAATAATAAGTGGGCACTAACTGTTTTTCCAGGAATTTTGCATATATTACTTCGTTTACTCTTTACAGCTTCCCATTAGATAGATAGCCTTACATTTATTTTGCGTATGAGAAAACCGTCCATTATTTTCCATAAATAATACATTTCTGAGTTCTTAATTCTGCTTTGTTCTGAATATTGTAAAATGTATTTTCTCTTGGAAGATAAGACTGCGAACCAACTAAATTAGATGTTTCATCAAGATTACAGCTTGCCCACCAAAGCTCCCTCCCTTCTTGTTTTTACAAATCCAGAGCTGGCATGTCATAACATCAACCCAACACTAACCAGTTGTCCACCTTCCAGTACTACTGTAAAATCACTCAGTCTCTTAGTATGCTTCCTCTAATATCTTCCTTACTGTCGTGGTTTAAATAACTGCTTTAAATAATCAACAGATTGGTTTGGTTTGTTTGGAAAGTGGCAGCTGGCAATCCAGAATACCGGTTCTAGGCTTTGTTTCATGGATTCCATGGAGCACTGAGTGTGATTCATTCTTGCAAACAATGAATCATGGAACACTACATCAAAAACTAATGAGATACTGTATGGTGACTAACATATCATAATAAAAATAAATAAGTAAATAGAACTAAAGAACAGGTGATTTTATTTTTTTTATTTTATTTTTTAAAATTTATTTATTTGACAGAGATCACAAGTAGGCAGAGAGGCAGGCAGAGAGAGAGGAGGGGAAGCAGGCTCCCTGCTGAGCAGAGAGCCAGATATGGGGCTTGATCCCAGGACCCTGGGATCATGACCTGAGCCAAAGGCAGAAGCTTTAACCCACTGAGCCACCCAGGCACCCCAGACAGGTGATTTTAAACTTTCTTAGTATTCTTTTAACTTTTTCTCCTTTTGGGTTATCTCTCAAAATATTTCCTCAATTGTTGAAATAGTTTTTTAAATAAATTAAAATTGAGACGGAGTTTTAATAAAGGCATTATTTCCTAGTCTTCCTGTGACCAAAATTTAATTAGTGGTAATGATGACATTGTTGCTACTTTGTGCCCTGTGTGGCTATATTCATATAGACTGTGTCAGCGAAAAATTTTATCCATAGTATGAGAAGTCAGTGACATTGGTGGAAGATGAAAAAAGTGCTGAAAAGAGCTAGGTTTTTTAAGAGAACATATTTTCTTGGTCTTCTACTGGAATAACACTCTATAAAACACATATGTTTAATCAGTTTGTATTCACCCAATTTGATCTGTTATTCATGTACATTGTGCCTGAATTTTGCTCCTTTTTATTACCTTCATTTCATAACATCTCTCTGCTGATTTGTGTTGTACCAGGTTTGAGGAAAGGGGAAGACACAAGCACTAGATGAAGAAAGGCTAAATATTTTTCAGATTTATCACTTGGTACTGACCATATGGAGCACTATGACACAAAACAGATATTTGTTGAGCCCCAAGAGGCTAAGATGGCGCCGGGTGGCCTTCTCTTCCGGATCGGGAACCCACATGGCCGACCACAAAGGCGCCAAAGTGGCGGTTTCGGTTTCCCATCAGTTCTGTTTCCCCCGAGCCTCCACCCCCTGCAGGGCGTGTCTCTCCCAACTCCCGCCAACACGGCACATCCCCATTGGCCCCCACTTTGCTGACCTCACTTCCCTTCCCTCACCCTATATAAGTCGCTGCCCTGCTCAATAAACCGAGATCCTGCTTCTACAGACCTCCCAAGTCTGGTGTGGTTCGTTAATGCGCCTGGACTTGGGACACTCGCCATCCCGCTCAGCCCATAGTGGGGGTCTCCGGCCGGCCCGGCGACGTGCCCCACAGATATTGAAGGTTATTTGAAAGGATGTGAGGAGTTGGAAGGGAACACACCCTCCAAAGGCGGATCCTTGGGTGTCTTCTCCATCACTGATTAAAAAGTATTCCCTCGGTTTCCAGGAAACTCACTTTCGTTATACAGCCCACGATGCTACCCCATGAATCTACTCATTTTGCTGTGGGCAGAATCCCTATTTTCCTTGATTATCACGTGACAAAATTTCCATAGTAATCATTCCTTATCAAAACTCATTTCAAAAATTTTCTGCATGTCTTCATCTGCCACCAAATGCCCCACACATCTGTTCACTCAGCAACATTTTACTTGTACTCTTATAGCTCTCAGCCCATGAACTTTTTCGAGGAACTATCAGTCTATATACCAGACTTTCCCTCAACCAGTCAAGTAAATCCTATTTATTCACTTAAACTTTAATCTTCCTTAAGATGAAAAAGTGTGGTCAGCATTTCCTTGCTTCCAAATATCATTCCAAATTGTTCCATCCTCTTTGAAATCTTAATAGCTCCCATTATTCCAAAAAGAATATTACTCTGAGATTCATGCTCCCTCACTACACTATCTTCTATCACTTGCCATTGTCATTACATAGGTAGATGGATGTCTTCCATAAATGTGAGACTGGCTTGCCAAATACTAACTAAATCTTGACACATTAATTTCAAGGTGTAAAATCAAGAAGTATGTCTCACATTTTTGTCTGAGGACTATCTCTGTGAGGTTAAGCACGAGGAATTTTATCATATTTAACAATGAAAAGACATAATTTCTATGCTTGGAAAACATGCTTTGAAAAACCCATTGTATTAAACCTAATAGTGGAAATTGAGTTATATATAGGATTTCACAAGCCTTAGATGAGAGGTTCATGACCACAGAGCCCTGTCTATGTAGCTTGCATGTGAAATGGCGCTTGCAGAGTACCATAGATAGATTTCTGCAGCAGGAATAAATTGGATTGATTTAAGAGGATAAATTAATACATGGGTGGTTCTGATGGAATGTTCCTCTGCACTTCAGTGAGTTATAAAATATAAAATGTTATTTGTTGGCCAAACTCTGGAAAACAGGAAGAATTTTGATAAATATAAATGTAGAAGACACATTATTTCAAACATATAATTGTAGGAGAAATGCACAAGGAAAGGAAACATGAAACATGTTTATGTTCACAAAAGGTATAAATAATGAGTGGATTCTATGAATGGAAAGTGGTTTGAATTCCATTTTGAAACACTAGGATTTTTTGTTTGTTTGCTTGTTTTCTTAATTGGATCACAGGATTTTGAACAGAGATGTGTTTTGGGGAGATCAATCTTTCAGTGGAACTCCAAAGGATGAATCATAACAGAAGAAAACAGCTGGTGTTGGCAAACCAATTATCAAGCCTTTACACAGGTCAAAGTGAGAGGTACAGAAAAGCTAATTTAGGAGGGTGACAACAGGGAAGGAAAAACAGAAAGAAAGGCCATACAGGGAATCAAATAATTGAATAACTGATACACAATTAGAAGAGTGTACAAAAGGTGTGTTTTTATTTTTAACTGAAAAATGTAAACTCATTTAGCAGATTTTCATGTTTACATCACAGTTGTAACCTTCACTGTAATATGGTGGTGTTTTGATGCCAATGTGTTTATTTAGGTAAAAATATTCACAATGAAAGATGCAATTTGATAGTAGCTTGATCTGTCTAAACGAAGGATCGTGATGACCAGCATATCACATGATAGTATCTGCTAAAGGCAAAAGATTGACAGCTCAGGTCACAAACAAAACCACTTAATTAGCAAGAATATACCATTTCCTAAAATATACCCATGTTTCTCACTTGATGGCATGAGAAATTATTTCCCTTCGTGCACTGCCCTCTTATTGGACAACTGAAAAGATTGATTTTGAACATTAGCAGTTTTCTTTGGTCATTGATTTAAATATAACCTTTAATTTAATTATCTTGTATCATCCTTGGGTAACAACTACACCTAATCCTACCCTGACATTCTGCAAATAGAGACAAACCACAAACTGAAGATCTAACTTCTCTCTCCCCATCTCTCTCTCCTTTTAGCCCCCATTCAGATCAACCTTTTAAAACAGAGGGAGGGGCACTGGAGAGGAGATTAAGAGTAGTTAGGACTAAAATATTAATATATTTAAAAATTCTCTCACGGAAGAAGTTACTGACACTGGTTCATGTGGACCACTGTCACATGTTGAGGTTGAGTTTTGTCCCTTGCCCAAAATACATAGAAGTTCTAATTTCAGGAAACTGGGACTGGGACCTTATTTGGGAAAAAAAATCTTTGTAGATGTAATCAAGTTAAGATGAGATCATACTAGTTTAGGGGAGGCCCTACTCCACTGATTATGCCCTTATCATGAAGGGAAATCCATACACAGACACACAGATGAGAAAGCCATGTGAAGATGGAGCAGACGTTGAGTTACCCCATCTATAAGCCAACCAGAGACAAGGTTTGCTGGCAACCACCAGAAGCTAAAAGTGGTAAGGATGTTACTCCCCTAGAGCTTTTTTTTTTTTTTTAAGATTTTATTTATTAATTTGACAGAGAGAGATCATGTAGACAAAGAGGCAGGCAGAATGAGAGATGGAGGCAGACTCCCTGCTTAACAGAGAGCCCCATGCGGGGCTCCATCCCAGGACCCTAGAGCTTTTAAAGAAAGTATGGTCCTTCTAATAATTTGATTATTGATTGTAGATATCTGGCCGTCAAAACTGAGAGAGAATAAAGTTCTATTGTTTTAAGCCACCCAGTGTGTGATGCTTTGTTAGGCAACCCTCGGAAACTAATACAGCCACTGAATGGCATTTGTAGTATTCTCAAAATTCCCACATATGTATACCATATTTTCACGATGTATTTTGTAAGGTTACAGTTCTTTTAGTATTGCCCATTTTTATTGTGATGTCTCATGTAGTGCTATAAGTGGTTTTATTTGTTCATTTCTGTACATTTCAAGCTTGGTATATTTTGTATGCCCTTTTTTTTTTTAAAGATTTTTATTTATATATTTGACAGAGATCATAAGTAGGCAGAATCAGGCAGAGAGGTGAGGGAAAAGCAGGCTCCCTGCTGTGCAGAGAGCCTGATGCAGGGCTCAATCCCAGGACCCTGAGATCTTGACCTGAGCCGAAGGCAGAGGCTTAGCCCACTAAGCCGCCTAGGCACCCCGTATACTATTTTTTAAATTGAGTGCTGTGACTTTAATAACTTAGTGGATTTCAAATATGATCAAGAGATAGATAGATAGATAGATAGATAGATAATGTAAATGATCTTTTTATGACTGGTACCACAACCACATATCGTGAATGGAGTGATGTAGCCTTGTAACAGGTCTGTCTCTTCTCTACCCTTTAAAAAAAGAACAGAAGAATCCCATGACTCCCACATTCTGAAAAAATATGACAGATAATGAAGATAAAAAGATAAGGTGATTGATTCTGCAAGACAAAGTAAAATTTTATGTAATTTTAGTATTATTGATGTATAAGTAGGATTTGGGGGCAGACACTGTGATATTTTCCATATCAGAAATACCAAAAATAATCAAAATGTTGAGGAGAAATTTGCTATATACTTGCTATATACTTATTATAACACAGGAAAATAGCTTTATTTTATTTAGAACATAAAGGAAATAGATTTTTTGATAATCACTTTATTTCTAATAGTTTATGATGTAGTTTCTCCAACTCAAATATTTAAGAACATAAAGTGAATAAGTAAAGTGCTAATGCTAAGATGAATTAAGAAGGTCCTTGCTTTGATGGCATCCTAAGTCACAGATGTGAGGTTGACACACAATCCTAAAATAAGAAAAAAATGGAGAAATGTTCCTAGATTTGAGGAAATTAAATCACTAATTTGATTTATAACTTCTTTAAAATTATAACCCCATCTCCTGCTATTATGACATTTATGTAGTATTGTTATCTGGAAAGAATATAATATCACTTTAAGTATTATATTCCCAAATTCATGCCTACCTAGAAAATTAGTATAAGCTTAGATATATTTATATAAATATAATACAAATAATTTAATAAATATTTATAGTCTGCTGTATCCTAGGCACATTCCACATGCTTTGAATATATAAAGGAACAAAATACATATAAAAGTATGTGTCAATGGGCAATAAACAATATACAGAATAAATAAATATATTTACATAGAAAACAAGATGGTATGAAATATACATAACAGAATAACTAAGATTTTAAAATCTATGTGTCATTGGCTTTTAAATAGTCGTGGCAAGATAGTTTTATTGAGAAAATAACAGTTGAAGAAAGTCTCTGTTAGGCACACGGTAAGATCTAAATGAAGTAAAAGCTGCACTTGATTTTTTAAGACCCTAAATGGTAAAGAAAGATTTGGGACCATTTGGAGATTGTGTTAAGTTGTCAAATATGAGGATATAAATTGTATTTTTTGGCATGGCATTGGATGTATCTCTAGGAGTACTATTTAGAATACAGAATTAAAGCAGTAGGCCCAGTTTTATGAGGAACATGGAAAATGCATTACCTCACAAGTGATCATATTCCCTTTGAGGTATTTGAATTACAGAATTTAATTAAAAGGTATCACAATTAGATAATCAATAGTCTTTGCCACTGAACTGATTATCATGCAGAAGATGCAGGCATTCCATTCCCTCTAAAAGAAAATTTTCTCACTGTGCTGCTTAATTTCAGCCATTTTACCCTCAAATTTCCAACATTATCACAAATGAAGTAAATGATATAAGCAAAGGAGGGTTTTAATGATGAATGCACTTCATAATTAAAAATAAAGCCACAGTGCATTAAAATATATTGAATATCAAGTTTCAGATAAAAACATGTAAATGTCTTATGCCACAATGATCATTAAAATATCATTTAAAAATTTCTAGTTTTTAAGGAAATGAGGTGTTAGGGACATACGTAGGATTAAGTCAAGCAATTCACTCTAACACATCTACATCTCAGTAGAGTATGCATTCTGCTGATTATTTAAACCACATAGCCAAAACTATAACTGCATAGAGTTTCTAAAAGACAAAAACAGCAAATACCTTGTAAAAAATCAGTATTTCATGTGTCTATAACTAATTGACTTAATAAACAACTTTGCAACATAGTTTATTTCTTCACCCCTTTCTTTCCTTAAAGATTGCTCACATTAATTTGTTATATTAAGCAAACCTTTATTTAATTCATTAACTGTAACTTTGAGGGCTTACACAATCAAGGCAGAACTCTTTATTGTAAATTACTTTCTACCAAGCATTAGATCTATTGTTGACACATATACATTTTTATGAACGGTGTTGTCCGTATTAGGTATTGGAGAAAGCTGGCTATTAAATTCCACAGGTTTAAATACATAAAATTTTATCTTTTTTTTTTTGAGTTCTTCCTTCTTTCCTTCCTTCCTTCTGAAATATGACCATAATTCACTGATTTTATTAAATTACATTTTAGAGAAGTCTATAAGGGTCTTCTGATTCCTTTTTTATCCGTAAGATTTGAACTGGACATTAGGAATATTTTGGTAGTATAGATAGCTATCTAATAGGATGGGTGTTCTGCCACACTCAGCAACTTACTGTGAAATTCAATAATATATAAAAATATTTTGTACATTTTAATGGAAAATATTAGTCTTTTTTTTCTATTAAGCTCTTCTACCACAATAATTTACTATATGATTTAAATTTTTCTAAATAGATTCTTTTTTTTTTTGTAAGCATACTCTTTACTCTTTAATCATCTTGCATTTCTCTTAAGCATGTTCTGTGCCAATAAAAATAGATTCTCAAAATTTTTTTCCTGTTTTATATCTGAAGTTAGTGTTAATAGATCTCTCTCTCTCTTTCTCTCGATTTCTATGTGTCTCTTTGTCTCACTCTTTGTATGCATCTGTGTGTGTGTAGATGATGGGTGTGTGTGTGTGTGTGTCTTGTATTGCTAAAGAAAGATTAGGCAGTGGTTATGTTTACACAGTTTATTCATGTGTATCTCATAACTAAAAGATATGGCAAATTAACTGATCAGAAGAGTAGGTTAAATAATTCCAATTTCTACACTGAGAAAGTAAAAAGATAACATAATCAAAATATAGGAAAACTTAGGTAACTTACATAATTTTGAAAATCCAGCCCATTTTCAGTCTGTTAGAAACCAGTTTATCTTAGGAAAGTAGGGATATATGAAAAAGAGAAAATAATATTTTGCAAATAACACTTTAAAATTCAATTTTGGCATACAGAATTAAAAAATGCAACTGGCTATTAAAAAGTATATTTCACAAATAAGTATGCCATATTTTTTCTATATTGGGCTTTTCTTCTCCCAAATAAAAATGTTCCTTATAACAAAGAATATCACAGTGTTGTAGTTAGATCCCATTTTCTTAACCTGCCCTATTTAATAATGGCCTTAATAAGTTATTTTGAATTTGTTCAAACTATCAACTATTGAAATATTTTCCAGAAAAACATATTATGGAATATATTGCACTTTGAAAGTTCATGAATTACATGAAATACATTCTTTTCAGGTAATTCATGATATGAAATTTGTTCTAATAATTCTTTTTCATTTTTATTATGTTCTTATGAGAGGAAATAAAAATAGTGATACCATTTTAAAAGACTATTAAAGCAGTGGTGCAATCAGATTATTAAATTGGTTTCTGAGATCATACAGAAATATATGGAGAGCTGCCTTCTTCCTTATTAGCTATGTTACTTTGAGCTTCAGTTTCCTTATCTCCAAAATGTATGATAATAATAGTATCTTATTCATAAGGGTGTCTTGAAGTTTTAATAAAATAATGAAATTTCTTATCTCAGTAACTGGTTCACAAGGCTAAATAAATTTTAATGGATGATATTGTTTTCATTTGTATTATTGATGATAAGGATCACTTAAATGTCATCTTTCCAATTCTTCCTTTTTTTTATTAGAGATGATTTGCCCTATTAGAATATATGACAGATCATATCCCTTTTGTAACCTTGTGGTCACCTAATTGTCCTTTTTGTTTTTTTAAATATTTATTTATTTATTTATTTGACAGACAGAGATCACAAGTAGGTAGAGAGGCAGGCACAGAGAGAGGAGGAAGAAAGCTCCCTGCTGAGCAGAAAGCCCAATGCAGGGCTCGATCCCAGAACTCTGGGATCATGACCTGAGTGGAAGGCAGAGGCTTTAACCCACTGAGCCACCCAGGCACCCCTAATTGTCCTTTTAAGAAAGTTTTCTAGAAATGAGGATAAAAGTTACGAAAGGTATCGACTGCCTGTGTCACTGTGGCCTTACCTTAGGCCATAGAGGCAAATCTTTGTACCTGACAGAGGAACTATATTTTCAGTTCTCTCCCTGAATGAGAAGCCAGGGAGGATATTGTGAGAGGAGGACTCTAAGGACAATGACCCCTTAGCTACACAGCACCTTCACAGAGCCCCATTTGTCAGTGGTCCCTGGGGTGAGCTACTTCACATGATCGATTTTTCACCCCCAAATTGCACAGTTTCAATCTTTTTCTCGCTGGCCTGCTCACTCTCTCCGCATGCTTTGTATGAGAGCCTTGTATCTGACGTTTCAGACACAGAGCATTTTTGCCAAGAATAGTGTTCTTTGTGTATTCATGCCAGAGCCTCATGTATTTACGACTATTTTTCTTTCCTCAATCTCTGACCAAGAAGTGAACAAGACCCTGATGAATGTCAAGTAACTCAGAGATATGAATACCAAGTTGGTCTGAGTGACACAAGAGAGGTGAATTATTGAACATAAATGGATCGTGTCAGCACAGGCTTGTGACTGGAATATGGAAAAGTTTATACTCCTTTTCCTTTTAGGTAATCAGGAACAGAAAAAAAAATACAGATGCAATGATTAAATTATACTCTGAGGTAGAAAACTAAATAATTTCAAACAGTATAGACACTTAACTGGTATATTCTGAATAATTAAAATGTGGCTGTCAAATGAAAAGCAGACCGTTTCCATTTAGTTTTATATAAATATTTAAATATTGACTGTATGACTCTCCAGGTAATTAAGTCCTGTGAGTAAACAAGACATTACACAATCAAATGGAATATATATTTACATACATGAAATGGTCTTGTAGTTTTAGTAAAAAATGTTTGGGTTCTTCTTATATAAATGATTAAAACTAGAAAATAATTGCTTTTCTTACATAATGAACATAGATATATTTATTTTAAATACATCTTTATTCATCTACGGCTAACTAATTAGAATCAGTATGTTCTCATTCATTCATTTGACAAAGTGCACATATAATTAGCAGGCTTATGTGGGGCTTTAAAATTTCTGTTAGTGATTATCTCAATTTATAGGATGAAGCAATAAGAGCTAACTGTTAACCTATTTCTGGAGAATTTCCTACATAAATTATGTCTCACCACCTAATAAGAGAATTGGACAGAAAAAAAGTATTTAAAAGTTGGTAATTTTGAGTGAATAGAAATGCTGGTTTTACTGGTCAATACTTGTCTGTACTTTTCCTTTTTAAATTCATTAGTTTCTACTAACTCAGTTGCCCAAACAAAAGAAAACCAATTGAACTGATAATAGTGATGTGTCAATCTTCTAAGTGATTCCTTGAAAGAGAAAACAAGGAGTTGACAGCTCCTTCTTCTGAAGTAACAGCCTTGAGAGAATGAGATCAGTGTGGATTGCACCCAGTCATCATCGATGTGTCTGGAGGAAAAAGATGATGCCCATTTGGACGTATCACCACGAAACAGGGCTGTTAATGGTTGTCTTATATTTTTCTGTTCAGAAAATACGTGAAACACATTCTCTGACTTCACTTTTGAATAAGAGATGAAGTCTCCAATGGTTTAATATAGACAACATATTATGTTTAATAGGGACCTATTAAACCATATTTCATCATTAAGCTCATCCAAGTGCTTCATTTGGCAAGAGCAAGGGAAAGGAACAAGAGAGTTGTTACCACCAATTTACCCCTTCCTTGTCAGCTGTTATTGAAGTAGTCCTATCACCACTACCTTTAACACTTACACCTCCCCCACATACAGAAACATGCTTCCCTGAGTATGCTACTCTTGTTCAACTTGACTTTGAAAATATAGTTTCTAGTTAATTTCAAAGATATTCTGCAATAGTCAAACACTGGGTAAAAAACACATACATTATGGTGTAAATAGATATGTCCCAATATTTAGCTAGTAGGGGGGAGATCATTTTACTTGTCAGTTTTTCACAGAGTCTCAACTGGGGAATTAAAAGATTAAAATTCACTAGATATGGAATCTTGATATTTTATGAAATTGCTTTAGTCATTTAATTCACTTTTAGATAGTACAGGAGTCTATCTATACAAGCTCTTATAATTCAGGTAGTTCTAATACAATGTTTTCATTGATGGAAATATTACACAGTCTGTGACATACAATATGACAATAACTAGCCATAGTAACATATTGAATAGTTGAAGTATGGCTTATATGATTGAAAAATTTTAAATTTTAAATTTCAACTGGTTTTAAATGAACTTCAAATACACATAGATGGTCTTTAGTTATTGTATATAGGTATTCATTTTGGTTATATATAATTATATACATTATAATTATATCTAATTATATATTTCCCCTCTCTCTTTCTATATATAAAATCTCTCTCTCTACATATGTGTGTGTGTGTGTATATGGTTCACAAATGTTTGCCAAATAGTGGAAAGAATTTTTATATATGCCTTACCTTAACATTTTCCATAAACATACTACAATTTTCAAAATAAAGCAGATACTGGTCAAATACTATTAATTGAAGTCCTTATTCAAATTCCATCAAGTTTTTCATTCATGTTCTTTTATTTTTGCTCTAGGATCCAATGTAGGCTTCCATATTGCATTCAGCTCTGGTTTCTTAGTTTCTTCGAATCTGTGACAGTTCTCAGCTGTTTCCTTACATTTCATGATTTTGACACTGGAAGAACACTGTTTAGATATTTATTTTGTAGAATGACTCTCAATTTGGGTATATTTGATGTTTTCTCATCATTAAATTAATTGAGATTATATGTTTTGTCAAGAACACCACAGAAGTAATGTTCCTTCTCAGTGTATCATGCCAGCGAATACATGATGTTGGTATTTTTTATATTTGGTGGCATTCACCTTGTTCAACTGGTTCAGATGACTTCCATAAGACTTTTTCACATCAAAAATATAATTTTTTTTCTTTTGTGATAAATAACCGTTTTGAAGGGAGATGATTTGAGCATATGTTATTATCCTATTTTTCCTCCGAACTTTTGCCCAGAAATTTTATCATCCATTTATTTCCTCAAAATAAATTCACAGATTTTTTTTTCATTCTATGAATTCAGTGTTATCATTATGTGCTTTATTACTCAAATTGTTCCATTGCCGGCCTTTGGGAATTACATATACAAAACAAGTGATTAAATCAGTTGTGTAGGCATATGATTGAATGCTATCTATAAAAGTCAAATTTTAAATTTTTAAATATTTAATGACATACATGTTCAATAACTAATAATATTGAATATGTATAAATCAACATTTTGAAATTTCCTGAAATATTCAAATATTGTTGAAACTGAAGAGAAAACAGTAAGATTTTTAAAATTCTTACAAAAATATCTCATCATTTGAGATATGTGGAAAATCTCAAAATGAAAAAGTTCATGGGGAAGAGTATACCACTATAGGATTATAAATACAAATAAGAGTGTCTGCTCAGTTTCTGTAATAACTCCATCTCTTTCTCTATTTCTTTCTTCTTTATATTTTTTTGCCTGCTTTATTTTCTATTTGTACATATACACATAGCAGAAATGCACATATATCGACTTACTATATAAAGCTTTTCCTAAAATTTATTTAGTCTAAACTGGATGCTCTAATATTCTTTAAATACTTTTGCTGTTGGTACATTATTTATCTAAATGGTATTTTATTCTATTTTCAGGAGTAACTCATAATTATAGTCATATTAATAAATTTAGAAGTAAAATTAAATAACAAAATATTATTTAATAAATGTATAACATTAAACCATTAATAATAGTGTGATTATTAACTTCAGATTATATTTACCAAAATATAATCAAAGGACAAAAGGTGATTTACTACATAAGATGTTTGAAAACTATCATGTAATTTTTTTCTTGAGAAAATGTGATATAAACAAGTTAAATAATGATGTGAATACTTGATAACTATTCAGTGATAAATGGGCATACCTACCGAAACACTGAGGGTAAAAACATAGATTACAGCAATACATATTTCTTGCCTGGATTAGTATAATGTTTGTTTTGTTTTTCCTCATAGGCTCATTTTTTTTTAATTTATTTTCAGCATAACAGTATTCATTATTTTTTCACCACACCCAGTGCTCCATGCAATCCATGCCCTCTATAATATCCACCACCTGGTACCCCAACCTCCCACTCCCCCGCCACTTCAAACCCCTCAGATTGTTTTTCAGAGCCCATAGTCTCTCATGATTCACCTCCCCTTCCAATTTCCCCCAACTCCTTTCTTCTCTCTTAGTCCCCATGTCCTCCATGCTATTTGTTATGCTCCACAAATAAGTGAAACCATATGATAATTGACTCTCTCTGCTTGACTTATTTCACTCAGCATAATCTCTTCCAGTCTCGTCCATGTTGCTACAAAAGCTGGGTATTCATCCTTTCTGATGGAGGCATACTACTCCATAGTGTATATGGACCACATCTTCCTTATCCATTCGTCCGTTGAAGGGCATCTTGGTTCTTTCCATAGTTTGGCGACGGTGGCCATTGCTGCTATAAACATTGGGGTACAGATGGCCTTTCTTTTCACTACATCTGTATTTTTTGGGGTAAATACCCAGGAGTGCAATGGCAGGGTCATAGGGAAGTTCTATTTTTAATTTCTTGAGGAATCTCCACACTGTTCTCCAAAGAAGCTACACCAACTTGCATTCCCACCAACAGTGGAAGAGGGTTCCCCTTTCTCCACATCCTCTCCAACACATGGTGTTTTCTGTCTTGTTAATTTTGGCCAGTCTAACTGGTGTAAGGTAATATCTCAATGTGGTTTTAATTTGAATCTCCCTGAGGGCTAGTGATGATGAACATTTTTTCATGTGTCTGATAGCCATTTGTATGTCTTCATTAGAGAAGTGTCTGTTCATATCTTCTGCCCATTTTTTGATACGATTGTCTGTTTTGTGTGTGTTGAGTTTGAGGAGTTCATTATAGATCTTGGATATCAACATTTTGTCTGTACTGTCATTTGCAAATATCTTCTCCCATTCCGTGGGTTGCCTCTTTGGTTTTTTTTTTTTTGACTGTTTCCTTTGCTGTGCAGAAGCTTTCGATTTTGATGAAGTCCCAAAAGTTCATCTTCGCTTTTGTTTCCTTTGCCTTTGGAGACATATCTTGAAAGAAGTTGCTGTGGCTGATATCGAAGAGATTACTGCCTATGTTCTCTTCTAGGATTCTGATGGATTCCTATCTCACGTTGAGGTCTTTTATCCATTTTGAGTTTATCTTTGTGTACGGTGTAAGAGAATGGTTGAGTTTCATTCTTCTACATATAGCTGTCCAGTTTTCCCAGCACCATTTATGGAAGAGACTGTCTTTTCTCCACTGTATATTTTTTCCTGTTTTGTTGAAGATTAATTGACCATAGAGTTGAGGATCCATATCTGGGCTCTCTACTCTGTTCCACTTGTCTATGTGTCTGTTTTTATGCCAGTACCATGCTGTCTTGGTGATCACAGCTTTGTAATAAAGTTTGAAATTAGGTAACGTGATGCCCCCAGTTTTATTTTTGTTTTCAACATTTCCTTAGCGATTCAGGGTCTCTTCTGATTCTATACAAATTTTTGGATTTTTTGCTCCACCTCTTTGAAGAATACGGTGAAATTTTGATCAGAATGGCATTAAAAGTATATTGGCATTAAAAGTATATTGCTATAGGCAGTAAGGCATTTTAACAATGTTTATTCTTCCGATCCAAGTGCATGGAATCGTCTTCCATCTTTTTGTGTCTTCTTCAATTTCTTTCATGAGTGTTCTGTAGTTCCTCGAGTACAGGTCCTTTACCCTTTGGTTAGGTTTATTCCCAGGTATCTTATGGTTCTTGGTGCTATAGTAAATGGAATTGATTCTCTAATTTCCCTTTCTGTATTTTCACTCTTAGTGTATTAGAAAGCCACTGATTTCTGTACATTGACTTTGTATTCTGCCAAGTTGCTGAATTGCTGTATGAGTTCTAGTAGTTTGGAGGTGAGTCTTTTGGGTTTTCCATATAAAGAATCATGTCATCTGCGAAGAGAGAGAGTTTGACTTCTTCATTGCCAATTTGGATACCATTTATTTCTCTTTGTTGTCTGATTGCTGTTGCTAGGACTTCTAATACTATGTTGAATGAGAGTGGTGAAAGTGGGCATCCTTGTCTTGTTCCTGATCTCAACGGGAAGGACGCAAGCTTTTTCCCATTGAGGATGATATTTGCTGTGGGTCTTTCATAGATAGATTTGATGAAGTTCAGGAATGTTCCCTCTATCCCTATACTTTGAAGCGTTTTAATCAGGAACGGATGCTGGATTTTGTCCAATGCTTTTTATGCATCAATTGAGAGGACCATGTGGTTCTTCTCTCTTCTCATATTAATTTGTCCTATCACATCGATTGATTTGCGAATGCTGAACCATCCTTGTAGCCCAGGGATGAATCCCACCTGGTCATGGTGGATAATCTTTTTAATGTGCTGTTGGATCCTGTTTGCTAGGATCTTGTTGAGAATCTTAGCATCCATATTCATCAGTGATATTGGTCTGAAATTCTCCTTTTTGGAGGGTCTTTGCCTGGTTTGGGGATCAGGGTAATGCTGGCTTCATAGAAAGAGTCTGGAAGTTTTCCTTCTGTTTCTGTCTTTTGAAACAGCTTCAGGAAAATAGCTGTTATTTCTTCTTTGAAAGTTTGGTAGAATTCCCCAGGTAATCCATCAGGTCCTGGGCTCTTGTTTTTTGGGAGGTTTTTGATCACTGCTTCAATCTCGTTACTAGATATCAGTCTATTCAAGTTGTCGATTTCTTCCTGGTTCAATTTTGGGAGTTTATAGTTTTCCAGGAATGCATCCATTTCATCTAGGTTGCTAGCAAAGAACAGAAATATAGAGACAATCTACAGAAAGGAAGACTTCAAAGGTAATACGATGTCAATAAAAACATATCTATCAATAATCACTCTCAATGTGAATGGCCTAAATGCACCTATAAAACGGCACAGGGTTGCAGATTGGATAAAATGACAGGACCCATCCATATGTTGTCTACAAGAGACCCATTTTGAATCTAAAGATACACCCAGGCTGAAACTGAAGGGATGGAGAAGCATTTTTCATGCCAATGGGCTTCAAAAGAAGGCTGGGGTAGCAATTCTCCTATCAGATAAATTAGATTTTAAACTAAAGACTGTAGTCAGAGATACAGAAGGGCACTACATAATCCTTAAAGGGACTATCCACCAAGATGATCTTACAATTATAAATATCTATGTCCCCAATATGGGAGCAGCCAATTACATAAGAAAACTGTTAATCAAGATAAAGACTAATATGGATATGAATACACTAATAGTAGGAGATCTTAACACACCTCTCTCAGAAATAGATCATTGAAGCAGAAAATCAATAAAGAAACAAGAGCATTGAGTGACACATTGGACCAGATGGACCTCATAGATATATACAGATCATTCCACCCTAAAACAACAGAATACTCATTCTTCTCAAGTGCACATGGAACCTTCTCAAGAATAGACCACATACTGGGTCACAAATCAGGACTCAACTAATACCAAAAGACTGAGATGATTCCCTGCATATTCTCAGATCACAATGCTTTGAAACTGATGAGCTCAATCACAAGGAAAAGTTCAGAAGAAACTCAAACACCTGGAAGCTAAAGACCACCTTGCTTAAGAATGCTTGGATCAACCAGGAGGTCAAGGAAGAACTGAAACAATTCATGGAAACCAATGAAGACACTTCGGTCCAAAACCTATGGGATACAGCAAAGGCAGTCCTAAGGGGGAAATACATAGCCATCCAAGCCTCCCTCAAAAAAATTGAAAAATCCAGAACACAGCAGCTGTCTCTACACCCTAAAGAACTGAAGAATCAACAACAAATCAAAGCAACTCCACACATAAGAAGGGAAATAATCAAGATTAGAGCTGAGATCAATGAGGTAGAAACCAGAGATACAGTAGAATGTATCAATGAAACTAGAAGCTGGTTTTTTGAAAGAATCAATAAGATTGATAAACCATTGGCCACACTAATCCAAAAGAAAAGAGAGAAAGCCCAAATTCATAAAATTATGAATGAAAAGGGAGAGATCACAACGAACACCAAGGAAGTAGAAACAATCATCAGAAGTTATTATCAACAGTTATATGCCAATAAGCTTAGCAACCTAGATGAAACAGATGCATTCCTAGAAAACTATAGTATAATGTTTAAAGCGATCACACTTATGTGTCAGGAGTCTTTATGATGCTCCTTGATCTCTAAAGCTTTAAAGCTGAAAAGATTTGGGAGTCATCGCCAGCAATAGCAGAGCCATCATCTTATTTGATATCCCTTTGATATTTGGCCTCTTTTTAGTTCTGTGCATTCAGAAGTCTTTTTTGGGTCATGCATTAAATACAGTAGACAATGCTATTGTCTTCAAATCTAAATGAAAATATTTTAAAATTTTTTTCTAAAGATTTTATTTATTTATTTGACAGACAGAAATCACAAGTAGGCAGAGAGGCAGGCAGAGAGAAAGAGGAAAAAGCAGGCTCCCTGCTGAGCAGAGAGCTCGATGTGGGGCTCGATCCCAGGACCCTAGGATCATGTCCGGAGCTGAAGGAAGAGGCTTTAACCCACTGAGCCACCTAGGCGGCCCTTAAAGTATTTTTTAATATCAAATAGTTTCTGTGGTTCCAAAATATCAGAAATATAACATAATTTAAACTAATTTGTCTTGTGCCTAGGGCTTTTAATCAACCCAGAAGCAGTATAGTAGTTCTCTGTCTCAGTTCTAGTTTTGTTACAATCCCAGGCAAAGGGATTGAACTTTATCATTTTTCACTGAGTAAACAAAAAGATATATAAATAAAAGTAAACAACAATGTAGTAATAAAATAACAATGGCTAAGCAAATTTCCTCTTAATTTTATTTCTCTATTTCAATTAAAATTGATAAAAGCTGCTATCAAATCAAAAGTTGAAATAAAGATTTTAAACTATCAAAATCATCACTAAAGTGATTATTCCTTTTGGCATTCATTAAGAAATAAAATGGAAAAGAAAAGTAAATGATTGAAAGTTTACTTAAATAATAATTTATTTTATTAATATTTTATTTATTAATCATTAATAAATTAGTCTGTGAATTTTATTATTTATTTGTTAATTTATTTTATTAATTTTATTTTTGAAATACATGTTTTCTCTAAGATATAATCAGACCTATTTTAGGATTTTTAAGTAAAACAGTACTTATCAGAGTTATCCTTGCTAAGCATTAACACTTAAAATTTGTGGGCGCCTGGGTGGCTCAGTTGGTTAAGCGTCTGCCTTAGGCTAGGGTCATGATCCCAGAGTCCTGGGATTCAGCCCCACATTGTGCTCCCTGCTCAGTAGGGAGCCTGCTTTTCCCTCTCCCTCTGCTGCTCTGCCTGCTTGTGCTCTCTCACGCTCTCTGTCAATAAATAAGTAAATATCTTTAAAAAAAAAAGACTTAAAATTTGTAAAGGTAGAAAATAGAATTATATCTTCGCTCCTACTGAATTTGAATGTCAGGAAAGATGCCAACATTCTGTGCATTCACTACAGCAAGAAAGAAACAACTGCTGCCAGAAATATGATTTGCATAAAATGCATGTCTAAGTTTTCTTTTATGCTCTTTTCGAAAACTAAATGTACAACTGTACACCAATCTACTTTTTATTGTATGATTATCTTCATACATTCTGTACATATAAAGTTGCTCACAACCTTCAATCAATTGAATATTTTCACTTTTTTCATTGCCAACCAGATCATAAAAATCTTACATATTATAAATTAACTGTACATTAAAAAATATTTGCATTGTACAACTGCATACAAAAGTGTGTGTGTGTGTGTGTGGGCATAATAATAAAATAAAACCATGAAACCACCAGTCATGAATGAAACCACTGCTCAGCTTAAAAATTACATCATCGAAATCATGGTATTTATGTGTTGCACTTCATTCAGTCCTTTCTCCTGACTCAGGAGGCAGCCACAGTATTGAATTTTGTATTTGTCATTACCTTCTTTTATATTATATACGTTTATCACCCATGTGTGCATCCCCACACAATATAATGTTTAGCTTTGGTTGTTCTAAACTTTGCATAAACTTTTTAATATTCACACAAATTGTCTTTTCATGCAACATTAAGTATAGTAGATGTGCCTACATTGTAGTGTTTCATTATAGCGCATTCTTTCTTGGCTTGGATAGTCTAAGCTAATCATAGCTACCTCATTTTTTTAGATGCATTTCTATATTCTCTCATGATAGGACCACTAATAGTATAAATTCACTTTTTTCCCCACTAGATCTTCTTATGGTGTGAGTAATTCAGCTTTCAGAATCAGACACAGTTAAATACATAATTTTTTAAAATGTTTTTGATTATGGGTAGCATAACTACGCTTTACCTGAAATGTCTGAAGTTAACTTTGGTAGTCACTGATATTTAAATTTTTTACTTCCTGAAATCTTTACTTGTTTTTCCCTTGGGCTCTCCTAAAATCTAAGAGGTCAAGTATTTATTTTCCTTGTCTTAGTCCAAATTGTTCGTTTGGGGGTCAGAAGCAAACCAATAAAGTAATTTCAATAATTCACTGCCCTAACTTCTCAGGGTTAGAAAATTACATCAGATCGGATTCTCTCATTTCAGCTAAATGATACTTCTCACAGCTATCTTTCTTTGGTATTAATGCCTAGTGACAAGTACTTCTCTGAGGTTTTTAGATTCTGTTGGAAAAAGCAAAATCAATCAGATCTTCTACCTAGCTGGGTGTTCAGCAAAACACCCATATAACACACAAGTTTTATCTAAATCTCTTTTGTCTTCATGCAACTATTTTTAAATTGTTCTAGAGAATGAGCAGGAATTAACCTTCTTGAGTACTGATTGAATATTATGCTAATAAGACAATAGTTTACAGACTACTTTAAGATAAAAATAGTAAAGTTTTAAAGAGCTTTGACTCATTGCTTTTACTATAGGTAAATGAATGTTTATTATTTCTACTGTATGGCATTGCTGATGCTTCTCTAACAGGTGAGAAAAGAGTGAATTACTTCTCAGCTATTCTAGATTCTGCCTGTTTGGAGTTGTACTAGAGGGTCTTCAAATAGCTTTTTTTTAAATTTTTTTTCTTTTAAAGTTTATAATTGTTATCTGAAACCGTATTAGTTCAATGTAAGTTTCTCTGCCATTAATGGAATAAAAAAACTCTTCCTGAAATGTAAATTTTACCTTTAAAATAGAAAGAAATTTTTTAAAAATGCAAATTTCTAAAGACACTGGGAAAATAGATTTAAGTCTAAGCTCTTTAACTCATACTATTATTTCTTAGGAAAAAAAAGAAAGAGCACATGACTATTGATCTCAGGGTCATGAGTTCAAGTTCCATGTTGAGTATAGAGATTACTTTAAAAACAAGTTTTGTTTTTTTTTTTAAGAAAAAGATAAGGGTAGCTTGAAAAATGTTATAAAATAGAAATTTTAAACAATCATTTTCTGATATTTACAAAGAGAGCAATCATTGTGTATTTACAAGCAATTAAAACTGTTGTTTTATGGCTCCTTAGTTTTTATACAAGATCACTTCATATTTCAAATGAAAGACACTGCTACAAAGCTTGACTAAATCTATGAAGCACTCCAGATGCCTTGATACAATCACGTGATTATCAGCATCAATATTTTAATGACATTTGATGGGGCAAATGCAAGCTAAGCATTAATGCTGATATAGAAAAGCATTGACTATTTTCTACATTGCCAGGGAATAATTAGTTGAGCTACACTCTCTAATAAGAGGTCAGTGAAATCTGGCTTCCCTGAAAACAAAGCAACAAGAGCAAAAATACCTACCTAAACTGTTATTTTAATTCCACAGGAAATAGCTTTAATTGTAATTTTATGAAAGTACAACCATTCAATTTGCTGGGTGTTTAAGAAGTTTCAAGAAAATATAAAAATTCCTCAAGGCTCCTTTATAATTGCATATATTAAGTATAACATATGTAACATAAATAATCCTTTGCTATTTTTCTTTTCCTTGAAACAGAATGCTCATATTTTCTGGGATTATTTTATTTTTTTCTGGTACATTAGCATATTATATAATTTAATCCAATTTATAGACGAATATAGTCAATATCATGAAACTAAGTCAAGTTACTAAAATTTAAGGGTCATTTACTTATTAAATACAAGGTCACGATATTACTGTGTCCGCTTAGTTTATGACATATTCCATTAGCTCTTCTAGCTGAAGATTGATCTCTATCCTCTGCCTGCCATCTAGATTGTCAGATATATAGTTTTATTAGGATTGACCTGTCAACCATGAGATGTTGTCAGATGCAACCCTGGAAAATAAAAATAGTTCATATTTTTTCCAGAATTCCAAAATGTGCTCAGGCAAATCTTCTAATACGTGTGCCCATTATAAGAGGTTCCTCGGTGAGCATTTATTTTAGTTCAAAGCCAAGACCCCTAAATTAAAATGAATACATGTGATACAACATATTTGGCAGGTGAGTAAATCTTTGGCTAGGTAAGAAAAGGCTTCCTCTGGAAGATAAGGTGCCAAATATCACTTGAATAACTCATTTTATGTGATAAAATCCCCAAAATAAGTACCAAAAGTTATTACCCATAGGTTTGGATATATCTTTTTTATTTTCTCCTATTGCAAGTTGTTTGGACCTAGAAACTGCTGTTTGTATTTGATGGAAAATCCATTAGTTATATTTGGGTTTCAAATGCACTGCTTTAGGGACGCCTGGGTGGCTCAGTTGGTTAAGCAGCTGCCTTCGGCTCAGGTCATGATCCCAGCGTCCTGGGATCAAGTCCCACATCGGGCTCCTTGCTCAGCAGGGAGCCTGCTTCTCCCTCTGCCTCTGCCTGCCATTCTGTCTGCCTGTGCTCACTCTCTCCCCCTCTCTCTCTCTGATAAATAAATAAAATCTTTAAAAATAAATAAATAAATAAATAAATAAACAAATGCACTGCTTTACTGATTAGCTAATTAGTTAATATATATTGGTACCACATGCAAATAGTCATGCTAGACATCATGATACAAAAATAATTAAAATGATAAATAAAGCAGAATCCCTGCTTATGGAACTTACAATTCAATGAGTATATATTTCCCCAATGCCTCTTAAATCTACCTGGCCATAACTGATATTTAAATCTGTCCCATGGGGTGTCCGGGTGGCTCAGTGGATTAAGCCTCTGCCTTTGGCTCAGGTCATGATCCCCAGGTCCTGGGATCAAGCTCTGCATTGGGCTCTCTGCTCAATGGGGAGCCTGCTTCCCCCTCTCTCTCTGCCTGCTTACTTGTGATCTCTCTCTGTTTTCAAAAATAAAATAAAATCTTTTTAAAAGTAAAATAAAAAATAAATCTGTCCCATACAACAAGCAGCATCAAAAGTCTATAACCTTATCCTGCATCTTACTGTGTTTCATAATTCCTTTCTGATATCTTTAGCATTCAACTACTTTCCAGAGTCACCTGTACATGAAATCACATTCATTTGGCCTAGAGCCTAATGCAGCCCCTCTTCCTTTGTTTTTATTTTTGACTAAGAATACGGATTGGTGTCAGATCCTCACTGGTCTAAATGCTCAAGCATTCGTCACCCTGGTCCTGACTCCACTTCTACCTCCTGGTTAGCATTCTGGAAGGGATCATTCCAAGCAAAAGAGAATAAGACACTTATGATCCATTTAAAAAAAATTACTCTTTCTAATGATTGATATTACTTTTTGTAAACCCTCAAGAAATATAAAACATTTTAGGCTGATAGGAATATCTAACTAAAAGGTTTTCTCCTCCACTTTACCAGTCCCGTGTCTCTTCTTTCATTTATGTTTTAATCTACTTTATTTCATACATGTAAAAAGAATCTCTGACTGAACTATGTAATTTGTGTCCATCTGTTGTGTAGGAGTCCTGTTTCAGGGTGGTCTGGAAAGTCTGCGGAGTTAGGACATCACCAATGAAGGTCAAACTATTCCTGTTTTTTTTTTTTTTAATTTTTTATTTTTTATAAACATATATTTTTATCCCCAGGGGTACAGGTCTGTGAATCACCAGGTTTACACACTTCACAGCACTCACCAAAGCACATACCCTCCCCAATGTCCATAATCCCACCCCCTTCTCCCAAACCCCCTCCCCCCAGCAACCCTCAGTTTGTTTTGTGAGATTAAGAGTCACTTATGGTTTGTCTCTCTCCCAATCCCATCTTGTTTCATTTATTCTTCTCCTACCCACTTAAGCCTCCATGTTGCATCACCACTTCCTCATATCAGGGAGATCATATGATAGTTGTCTTTCTCTGCTTGACTTATTTCGCTAAGCATGATTCGCTCTAGTTCCATCCATGTTGTCGCAAATGGCAAGATTTCATTTCTTTTGATGGCTGCATAGTATTCCATTGTGTATATATACCACATCTTCTTGATCCATTCATCTGTTGATGGACATCTAGGTTCTTTCCATAGTTTGGCTATTGTGGACATTGCTGCTATAAACATTCGGGTGCATGTGCCCCTTTGGATCACTACATTTGTATCTTTAGGGTAAATACCCAATAGTGCAATTGCTGGGTCATAGGGCAGTTCTATTTTCAACATTCTGAGGAACCTCCATGCTGTTTTCCAGAGTGGCTGCACCAGCTTGCATTCCCACCAACAGTGTAGGAGGGTTCCCCTTTCTCCACATCCTTGCCAGCATCTGTCATTTCCTGACTTGTTGATTTTAGCCATTCTGACTGGTGTGAGGTGATATCTCATTGTGGTTTTGATTTGTATTTCCCTGATGCCGAGTGATATGGAGCACTTTTTCATGTGTCTGTTCGCCATCTGGATGTCTTCTTTGCAGAAATGTCTGTTCATGTCCTCTGCCCATTTCTTGATTGGATTATTTGTTCTTTGGGTGTTGAGTTTGCTAAGTTCTTTATAGATTCTGGACACTAGTCCTTTATCTGATATGTCGTTTGCAAATATCTTCTCCCATTCTGTCAGTTGTCTTTTGATTTTGTTAACTGTTTCCTTTGCTGTGCAAAAGCTTTTGATCTTGATGAAATCCCAATAGTTCATTTTTTCCCTTGCTTCCCTTGCCTTTGGCCTTGTTCCTAGGAAGATGTTGCTGCGGCAGAGGTCGAAGAGGTTGCTGCCTGTGTTCTCCTCAAGGATTTTGATGGATTCCTTTCGCACATTGAGGTCCTTCATCCATTTTGAGTCTATTTTTGTGTGTGGTGTAAGGAAATGGTCCAATTTCATTTTTCTGCATGTGGCTGTCCAATTTTCCCAGCACCATTTATTGAAGAGGAAACTATTCCTGTTTTTTAAAGAGAAGCAATGGCCGAGTGACCAGAGTTCATTGTGCCTTTATTGTCTAAAACAATTATGCCTGGTTTGAAGAAATATGGGATGGAATAATCACGAAGCGACCTCTGCCTATTATTTGGCTTCTTATTTTGCTGCTTTTTGCCACCTTCCACCTATCTTTACTTGCACATACTTGCATTCTTGGATTATCAGATTGTTAATACTTTCTCAAAGGCATTCTGACGTTTCGTATCTTTCTGAGCATACACTTACTTTTGCTACTTAACCAGAAGCCCTTCTTACTTTTTTTAAAATTTATTTGACAGACAGAGATCACAAGTAGGCAGAGAGGCAGGCAGAGAGAGAGAGGAGGAAGCAGGCTCCCTGCTGAGCAGAGAGCCAGATGCGGGGCTCGATTCCAGGACCCTGGGATCATGACCAGAGCTGAAAGCAGAGGCTTTAACCCACTGAGCCACCCAAGCACCCCACCTTCTTACTTTTTTGAACTCAAGGACCTTCCATTTAGGTTCTAATCTTAGCTCAGAAATTGTGTTTTCTATAGAGCTTTGTTGTTAGTTTCCACTTTAATACACCCATTTTATATTTTGCCTATGCTTCTAGTTTTATGTATATAATAAATTACTAAAAGTTGTTATAAATTAATTTATATTATATAAATATAAATATAAATACATATTTATCCAAATCTATAAAATAGTTTAATGGTTTAATTAATTAATTTATGTATATGGCTGTTATCCCAAAAGACATTCTTAAAGACAGAAACTGTATTTTATTCAGCAATCTATCTTCTATAAATAGATGTTAATAAACACAAGATGTTCAATAAATGTTCAGTCACCAGCAACTGACTGAAGAAATGAGTGAATGGAATTGCAGTTTTCATAAGTATGAGGACTGGAAGACAATAACATTGATTTAGAAAATGATTACCTTTCCTTTCCAAACGGAATATTGTCAAGATGTTACTCTCTTGCCCCTAAATTATGAATTTAATGTATACACATTTATTATATACAGTATATATTACATATAATTTTATAAAATGTACATATTTTTAAGAAATATTCATTCAGAGACAGCACAAAGCAGACTTGACTCCTCTCTGGCTGGGAACAATCTCTACTTTTGTTGGGTAGCAAGCCATAGTGGAAGCTGCTACAGGTAGTAAATGTCACCAGTATAAATGGTACTTAGGTGGCCACAGCGTTTGAAAGACTCAACATTTACTAGCCTTGGTTGATTTAGAGCCTTCAAAATAAAAGTAGTGGTCTTATGCCATTCAAACTTTAATTCATGCTAAAACATCATGGTCATCTGGCTCCTCCCAAAATGTTGATTCAGGTCCTGAGTCATTAGATAAATCTTCAGATACTTCTAAGACACTTGCGGATCAATTAAATGTGTGAAGGTGTTGCATGGTGCATTGAATATACTTAAAGGCTCTGCTAAAAGGATGCATACGTCCTTTTTTTTTTTTAAATATTTTATTTATTTATTTGACAGACAGAGATCACAAGTAGGCAGAGAGGCAGGCAGAGAAAGAGGGGGAAACAGGCTCCCTGCTGAGCAGAGAGCCCGATGTGGGGCTCGATCCCAGAACCCTGGGATCATGAACTGAGCTGAAGGCAGAGGCTTAACCCACTGAGCCACCCAGGCACTCCTGTATATGGCCTTCTTAAAACACTGATATTAAGAAACAAATCAATGTATTCTTTAAAAATCTAAAACAAGAATATTTTGCATTGACTAAATCAAATGAAACTTCTGACTAAAACAAAACAAGACCTAGGTACGGTGCCATGATGATCACTGCTAGACCAAAAGTAATGTATTCTTACCCATAACTTCTTTTACTTTCAACTTGTCTTATTTGATTCTCCTTGGAACTCCTAGTTCGGCACAATTATTTCACTCCATGATTATCATCTTCCTTGGTTTTTTCTTTTTATTTTTAACCTTTAAAAAGTTTTATTGAGGTATAATTGATACACAAAAAAACGTACATTTTAATGTATTTAATTTAATGCATACACTTGTGAAACCATCACCAGAATCAAGGTAATAAACATCCAGGAACATCACTTTCAAAATTTTCCTTGTGTCCCTTTGTTTTTTGGAGTTTTTAGATTTCATTTATTTCATTTTGTTTTCTTGTTATTTGTTGTGGCAAGAACACTTAACACCAGATCTACCTTCTTATCAAATGTTTTCAAGCACAGTATTGTTAACTATAGGCATGTGTTTATCCACTAGATCTTTAGAACTTACTCATTTTCTATGGCTGAAACTCTATACCCATTGAACAATAGCTCCTCTTTCTCTTCCCCCCGCCTCAGGCAACATCCTGCAAAGCTTCTCTACGTTTGAGTATTTTAGATATAGAAGTAGAATCATGCGGGCTATGATCCTCTGTGGTTAACTCATTTTGCTTAGTATAATATGCTGTGAGTTCATCTATGTTGTCATAAACAGCAGTATTTCCTTCCTTCCTTTCCTTTCCTTTTCTCTCTTTCTCTCTCTCTCTCCCCCCCCCCTTCCTTCCTTCCTTCTCCTCCTTCTCCTTTTTTTTTTCTTCTTCTTCATTTTGGCTGAATAATATACTATTGTAGGAATACATCACATTTTTTAAATCCTTTCAGTCATCATTGAAAACTTACATGTTTTTTTCCATATCTTGGGTATTGTGATTAATGTTGAAATGGCTATGGAAGTGCACATATCTTCTTCAAGATTCTGATTTCAGTTTTTTTGAATATATGCCCAGAAGTGGAATTGCTGAATCCTATAATAGTTCTATTTTTAATATTTTGAGATGCTTCCATACTGCTGTATTTCCACAGCACCGGCACTATTTACATACACACCAATGGGGTTCAAGATTTCAATTTCTCCAGATCCTCACCAACATTTTTTTTTTTTAATAATAACAGAACTTAACAGGTGTTAGGTGATCACTCATCGTTTTGTTCTGGTTGTTTTGTTTTGTTTTGTTTTGTTTTCACATTTCCCCTGAAAATTCATGATTTTGAGCTCTTTCTTTAACCTGTTGGTCATTTTTATATCTTCTTTGGAGAAATATCTAATCAGGTCCTTGGCCTACTTTTTTTTAATCAAGTTATTTGATTTTTTGCTATTGAGTTTTATGAATTTCTTTTCTATATTTTGTATATCAACCCCTTGCCAGATATATTATTCGCAAATATCTTCTCCTATTTTGTAAGTTGCCTTTTATTCTGTTGATTATTTCCTAAAATCACATGATTATCTCAAGATACACAAAAACATTTGATATAATTCAACACACTTTTATGGTAAAAATGCTCCTCTTATACCTAAGAGGTATAAGAGGAATATACCTCAATGTAATAAAAAACATATGTAACACAGCTACAGCTAAGATAATACTTGATGAAAACAGAAACCTTTTTCTTGAACATAAGGAACAAGGCAAGGGTTCCCACTCTTGCCATTTCTATTCAACATGTTACTGAAGGTTCTAGCCAGAGAAATTAGGGAAGAAGAAGAAATAAAAGGAATCCAGATCAGAAAGTAAGATGTAAAACTATCACTATTGCAGATGACATGATCTGTTATGTGTAGCAATCCTTAAAGACTCCACAAAAAATCTTGTTAGGAATAATATTTAGTGAAGGTGCAGGATATAAAGTCAACATATAAAATCAGTTACATTTCTTTACACTAACAGTAAACCACTCAAAAACAAATTATGAAAACAATACCATTTATAACAGTATCAAAAATAATAAAATACATAGAAATAAGCTCAACAAAAAAAGTGAAAACTTGTACACTCAACACTACAGAATATCAAAGAAAGAAATGAAAGGAGACACAGATCCCTGGAAAGACAACACCTGTTCATGGATCAGAAAACTTCATATTATTAAAATGTCTCTCTAAAGATTTAACGGTACCTTCATCAAAATCCTAATAGCATTTTGTAAGGAAAGAGGGGAAAAATTACTTGAATCTTAATATTCACGTAGAATTACAAAAGACTCCAAACTAGCAAAGTGATCTGGGGAAAGAAGAAGAAAGATGAAGATAGCACACTTCTTGATTTCAAAATGTGTTTATAAAGCTATAGTAATTAAAACACTATGACACTGGCATAAAGATAGACATGTAGACCAATGGAACAGAATAGGGAACTTAGAAATAAATATATGTGCGTGTATGTTTAATAATATATATAGTAAACTGATCTTTAACAAGGATGTCAACAATATACAAGGTCAAAAGGAGAATCTTTTCAACAGATGATGTTAGGAAACCTGCATATATATCTGGGAAAAAGTGAAATTTGACCCCTGTCTTATACAATATGCAAAAATAAGTTCAAGACATATTAAAAACTGTAACATAAGACATGAAACTATAAAACCACTAAAACAGGGGCTCCTGGGTGGCTCAGTGGGTTAAGCCTCTGCCTTTGGTTCAGGTCATGATCTCAGGGTTCTAGGATAGAGCCCCGCATCGGGCTCTCTGCTCAGCAGCGAGCCTGCTTCTCCCTTTCTCTCTCTGCCTGCCTGTCTGATGACTTGTGATCTCTCTCTCTCTCTCTCTCTGTCAAATAAATAAATAAAATCCTTAAAAAAAAAAATCCACTAAAACAAAACATAGAAGAAAAGTTTCTTGACATTAGCCTTGCCAATGATTTATTGGATATAATACAAAAAGCACAGACAACAAAAACAAAAATAGACAAGTGGGACTACATCAAGTTAAAAAGCTTCTGCACAGCAAAAGAAACAATCATCTCTCAGTTTTAAATATTTCACTCTGAATTGTTAGCTTTTTGACCTCAACATTTCAATACAGCTCAGCTTGAAATTGTATCTTGTCTTTGTAAGTGTTAAAACTAATCTCCATTAGCCCTAAGCCATCAAAGGACCTCTGTCTATACTGGACCAGTATCTCCACAATAATCATGGGAGAGAAGGAGGGAATATTAGAATATTTGGATTCCGCACAAAAAAGTTATGTTAACAGGAGCAACTTTATGTGGAATATTCAGGAGACTTCCTTTCAATTATCCTATGTCACGATGCTTCTTTCACAGAGAGTTACACAAAGCATTCTCTGTGTTGCATAACACCATGAAAAAAATAGATATATAATATGTATTTGCTCCATATCCTGTAAGCTCCTGACACTTTGCTCTTACGTTAACCATCAACAATTGACAACATCTATCATATCACCTTAGAGGAAATACAGTTATACTGATCTTTAGTTGTGTAAATGATTTCTTGAGGGGCTCCTGGGTGGCTCAGTGGGTTGAAGTCTCTACCTTTGGCTCAGGTCATGATCTCAGGGTCCTGCAATAGAGGCCACATCAGGATCTCGGCTCAGCAGAGAGCCTGCTTCCCCTCCTCTCTCTCTGCCTGTCTCTCTGCCTACTTGTGATCTCTGTCAAATAAATAAATAAATAAATCTTTAAAAAATTAAAAAAAAAATAAAAAATAAAAATGAATGATTTCTTGAGCAGATATTCATACTAAGTTTTTGAGTATCAGAAACCATGAGAGACCCTTAACTATGGGAAAGAAACTGAGTGTTTCTGGAAGGGAGATGAGCAGGGGAATGGAGTACCCAGGTGACGGGCATTAAGGAGGGCATGTGATGTGATGAGCACTGGGCGTTATATGCAACCAACGAATTACTGAACTCTACATTTGAAACTAACGATGTACTATATGTTGGTTAATTGAATTTAAATTTTAAAGAAGAATTGATAATTAGCAATGTATATTTATAATAAAAAAGCAAAGTAGTTCTCAGAAAATTAGTCCTTCTAGTAAGTTACATCAACAAGCTCTAAGGGCCTTGAATTAGTTCCTTTTTAAAAATTATTTAAAGATTTTAGTTATTTATTTGAGACAGAGATAAAGAGAGCACACATGTGCAGGGACACACGCTTAACTAAGCCATTGAGGCACCCCTCAGATCACTTCTTAAAACAATTATTTGATACTTCAAGATAATTTGATCTGAGTAACAAGGTTCTCTGTGATTATTGAATAATTAACCCCAGACTATCATGAATGGATAAACTTTCTATTGCTCAACTAATTAGTAAAGTCCATATTCTTATGTGAAAATCAAAGAGCCTGGGATGCCTGGGTGGCTCAGTTGGTCAAGTAACTACCTTTGACTCAGGTCATGATCCTGGAGTCCCGGGATCGAGTCCTGCATCAGGCTCCCAGCTCCATGAGGAGTCTGCTTCTCCCTCTGACCTTCTCCCCTCTCATACTCTCTCTTACTCTCTCTCTCTCTCTCAAATAAATAAATAAAATCTTAAAAAGAAAAGAAAATCAAAGATCCTAGCCAATGCTTTAAACTAGATTATAATTTTTCCATTTTGATCCCAAATTAAGGATTAAATTAATTATATTAATGTAATGGTATAAAAATGAAAATTGGTTAATGATTAAATAGTTATCTTTCTGACATTCTGAAAAGCAAGAAAATACTCCTATTCTGTCCTAATTCCAATGATCTAATTTTCTTAAATATAAAAACCCCATAATAAAATCATATATTAGGCAGAAAAAAGGGAATAATGTTTAGTGTATTTTCCATTTTTCTATTATAAATGTAATATGATCACCTTCTTTAGTAGGTACTTTTGGATATTTTAGCTTTGCATAGTGAAATTATTAATACTTATTATGCATTTTTCCAAATGTATTCAGCATCATAATGAAGATGAATTCATACTTTTTCATTTTTATGTATTTTGGGGACAACCACTAGTGTTATGAGATGATATGACATATCCACATTACAATTTCTGCTTCTTCAAGGCAGACAGTGTTTTTAAGCAGTTACTCAAAGGTCTTTGGGAAGTTCATTTATCTGTACTTTGAAAGAGTAAGTTGAATATACAAATCTATTGCTTAAAACCTCTCCCCTTTCCTTGTTTGGCAGGAATCCCACTAGCTTCTTTATCATTTCCATAGTTCAGGAAGAAACATGCCCCTATTTTAAGGAAAGGAAAGGAAAGGAAGAGAGAGGTAAGGAAAAGAGAGGTTGTCATTGTTTTACCATGTCAAGGAAGGAAGGTCATAAGAGCGTTTGACGATCTCTCCTCACTAAATCTTGTCCTGCACTCCCTAAAGTGGCTATTAATCTGAAGGCAAATGCATCTCCCACACTCCCAGGCATCCATAGAGCAACACTGGCACTGGGGCCTAGGGCTGCCTAAATAGATAGTTCCATCCTCAGGCAGAGCACTGAACATTATGGTTGGACTTTATTCTGCATGTGGTTTGAACATTTGGTAGATTATAAAGAGATTATGAAAATATATTCTTGACTTCTATTTCTTGGCATTCTGAAATTTCTAATTTTTTCCTGTGTTATAGCAGATAAAATAGTTTGCTTTAGAGAAAATGAGGTAGCCATGATTTTAGGAGTCAATAAGATGATTCCTAAGGTAAAAATAAAATAAAAAGATTTCACTTACTGGGCTGATGGGACTATCCTCAGTTCCCTACAGTTTTGGTGAGCTATCAGCAAAAAGCATAATGAGACTTTTTCCAAAAATGTTTTCATAAACCAAAAGGTAATCTTGTTCAGGATTTTCATATTTTTACTCTCATGTATTTTTCAGAAGAGATCACAAAATCTGATGTGATATATTATCCTTTACTAATTTTTTGTTTTCAAATAAGACAGTTATTTTCTTAAAAAAAAAGAAAAAAATATTTTCTGTAAGTAAATTAACAAATTTTACCTCCTCTCCTGTGAACATCCACAGTAACATGGTCAAATCTATATTATGGTGCATAACATTTAAAGAAATTAATACACTTTATTTTTCAGAACAGTTTTGTAGAAATAATGAGCAGAAAGCAGAGATTTCCCTTATAGCCTCTCCCTCTGTATCACTCTCAAATAGTTATTTTTAACATCTTGCATTCACATGATATATTTGTTAAAACTGATGACATAATATTGGTTCAGTATTATTAATGAAAGTCCATATAATTACATCAACGTCTACATTTTGTGCTATTTTCTTTGGGTTATGACAAAAGTATAATGTCATGCATTCACTCTTACAGTACCATACAAAATGGTTTCACTTCCCTGAAAATGTCCTGACTTCTACCTGTTTATCTCTTTTGCCTTTTCCCCAAAATTCTGACAAGCAATAATTTCCTTTTATGGTCTCCCTAGTTGAAATCATAGAGTATGTAACGGTTTCATAGTGGATTCTTTCACTTTCAATGGGTACTGTTGTTCCATGGGTTTTTGTGGCTTGATAGTTCATTTCCTTTTATTCCTGAATAATATTCCATTGTATGAATGCATTGCAATTTGTTTATCCATTCACCTATTTGTTGCTTACAGTTTGGGGCAGTTAGGAATAAAGCCGACATAAACATGCATATAAAGGTTTTGTGTGGACATAACTTTGTAACTCATTTGTTAACCATTCCTGGAAACATCTAGGGATGTGACTTACCAGCTGATGGTAAGGCTAAGTTTAGTTTCAGACTACACAGCAAAGTAGCTACTGTATTCACATCAGCAATGAATAGCAGTTTCTGTTAATCCACTTCCTTGTCAGCATTTACTGTTACCAGTTTATTTGAGTTAATCATTCTGGGGACATAGTGGTATATCATTGCTTTAATTTGTAATTCCTGATATATGATGTTGAACATCTTTTCATATATTTTTCTGCCTCTGTATAACTTGGTAAGATGTTTATTCACATCTTTTGCCTGTTTTTATTTTTTTATTTTATTTTTTGTTTTATTTTATTTTTTTTAAAGACTTTATTTATTTATTTGACAGAGAGAGATGACAAGCAGGCAGAGAGGCAGGCACAGAGAGAGAGGAGGAAGCAGGCTCCCTGCTGAGAAGAGAGCCCGATGTGGGGCTCGATCCCAGGACCCTGATCATGACCCGAGCCGAAGGCAGCAGCTTAACCCACTGAGCCACCCAGGCGCCCCTTTTTGCCTGTTTTTTAATTGGATTGTTTTCTTATTGGTTCTTATTAAATCTTAAGAAACATACTTTAATTATATAAATTTATATTCTTAAGACCTTGTTTTTATAACAAAAATTTTCCTAGGTAGAGCACAGAATATACAACATTTAAATAAATAAATAACTATATGAATGGATGATATCAGAATTTTCTGGATAGTCTAGATAAATAATGCATATGTTTTAAAGATGAAATTTATGCTGAATTCCATGCATAAATTGTGCTAAACCATCTCAAGTATGATCTTTGCAGACTATCCAGATATGCTAATTTTTTGACAAGACAAATTAAGCTGCACATTTAAAGAATTGGCAGATTTGTATATCAAAATTTTGTCTATTAACATGTATGTTCAGTATTTCAACATGCAGATATAGAACTTCAACTGTTCCAATAAAGATGCCTTACATTTTAATAATATCACAAAATTGGGTCCAGAAATCACTTGTAAAATGTTCTGAGTAATTGAAACTGGTCTTACATAATTTAAAATGCTTCTGAATGAGGCAGCAGAGACTACTTAGAAAGATAATTCAACAGTGTATGGGAGCTAAGGGATTATGAGCAATCTTGATTGGAACTGACTTGTACTAAAATCTGTATAGAATAAGTCATAAGAAAACAGCAATTTTTTGATAGCAAATAGCAACTTATAAGGTCATAAAAATAAAAATAAGCATAGCATGAATATAAGGTCCTTGAAAAATACATATTTAAACATTGATTTCAAATCCTATTAAATTATTTGTTTATTAAATGTATGTCAGGGGAAAATATTCATCCAATTTTATGCTTTATTTTAAGTTGTAACATTCAGTGTATTCATGGTCAATCTAAAGTGATAGTGTATTTTACAGTCAGAAAAAAGTTAAAGTCATGTTTTAAAGAGAGGAGATTTTTCTTCTGAAACTAGTTTTATAAACCTGAGCTTTTCATGTAAAGAAATGTAATAGCATGAACCAAGATGTTTAACACAGAGTTTTATTTCTAAATAAAGGTTCAAGGTATCTATGGATACTTTTTGTTTGAAATTAGGCTGTAGGAATTTGTGTGTTTGTGTGTATTTCATAAGCCATAATCTTTGAATTGACAAAAGGAAATATGAACAAAATTCAGGTCCTTTGAAATCTAACAGTCTAGGGATTTATTTGTTGCTTGTATGTTCCTTTTCTCTGGATGTGTTTCCTATGTGAAAGCCATTTTGTGGATGTATTATTTTGTATTTCTAAGTAAATACATCACACCAATAATACTGAAATTTTAATTTTTGATGGGGCAACTACACTTCTAGGAATCTTTCTCAGGCATAAAAAGATGTTCACTTAAAGCATACGAAAACTGAATAAGTATAAATGTCTATTGATACTGAAATGGTTAGATATATTGTGGTAGTTCCATATTTTAGGATATGATTTACCTGTTAAAATGTGTTAGACATATAATTATTGATCTAGAAAGAACTAATAAATCTCGTCAAACTAAAAAGGGACACATAAAAATTACATATAGTATAATCCTCTTCTGTAATAAGAGATTGCATACAAATACATTCACATTTACATACATTTTTAAATGTATAAAAAGAACACCAGAAATGAATACTTAGACACCAAAATCATGTCAAGTTTTATTTCTGGGTATTGAATGTTTACTTTATAAATACTTAAATTACCTTGTTTAAATTTATCCTCTTATTGTTAATTATCAGAAGGCAAAAATACATGCATTTCAAAAAATAACTGAATGCAAGATTTTTCAGAAATAAAAAGGATCCTACATAAGTCTATCCAAGAATCCTCTGCTTTTTTCTATAGTGATTATAGCACTCAGATAATCACTGCTTTGAAAGACCTAATTCCTTATTAGAGTAGCTATAAGATAAATATGGCCGACGTCTTGCAGATATTTGTACCATTGGTTCCAGTTATCTCTTCTGAGTACATTTATTCCTTCTTTCAACTATCTAAAGAGAGCAGAAGTTCTTAATCTCTTTCCAGTTCATTCCCATACTTCCAGGCCCCCTTTCTGGCCTCACCCAAGCACGCGCGCGCGCGCACACACACACACACACACACTGCCTACTCCTTTTCAGGTAGCACACCTGTAATCTCTGTATTCATTTATCTCTGAATGTGGTTTGAGTCCTGGTTTATACTAGTTACCCCACTACACAGCTTTCAAATCTTTCTTAATGTCTCTCAGTGAAAGACATGTATGGTCTTTCCATATATGCTCTGTCTAGATCAGCCAGAGGTATCATCATGATTTCTCTTCAGCTATTCTTACTGTTACCAAGGGAACTGTAACTGTAAAACTGCTGGATTATCATAATTTTACATCAACTAACAGTTCTACGTTCGCACGAAATGATGTTCATGAGCTATGACTTTCCTGTCTTGCGTGGTAAAGCTCAGTTCAAGCATTAATTTGGAGCTTTACCGTTGTTTCTATCAAATATGGACTTGATAGTCTTGTTGAGTCCTTAGGAATTCTGATTCTGAACCATCGTCACCTTGTCATTTTCATGAAAAATTGTATTATCAGTTCAAGATGTTTCATCTTTAATCAAGTAATTTACAAAAATATTTTAAAACACAGGCCCAAGATATAACCTAGGGACATTGTGATTTTTCTTCACATTAACTGTTTTTTTTTAAATAATCTACATGAATTCAATTAGCTATAATTAATTTATATTTTAGTGAGGCTCTTTTGTTTTCAAGAAACAAACCCCAGTCATAATAAATGATGGTTGTGCGATTTTACTAAAAGAACAAATGTGGAATAGTATAAGGGGCTAAGCTGCAGTAGCCACTAGCCATATGTAAATATTAAGTACTTGAAATACAGCTAGTCTGAATTGAGGTATGCTCTAAGTAATACACATTAGTTTTTTGGGGGGAAAGGAATGTAAAATATTTCCATTAGTAAATTTTATTTTGACTGTATATTTATATGATAATATTTTTGATAAATAAGCTAAATAAGATATATTAAATAAATTTTACTAATTTCCATTTATTTTATTTAATGTGTCTATTAGAAAAATTAAATTATATACATGACTTACATTATATTTCAGTTCAGAATTTCCTTTAGGGGATAACATTTCCCAAGTCCACAGACAGTACATACAAGTCATGGGCCCTGGAAGATTTAAGACTGTTCTAACCCAATAAGTAACTGCAGCAGTTAATAAATCTTTCCCCTAATGTTCTGCTATTAATATGACTCTGCCCACTGCTATCTGTCTGCTTCTTTGTCAAGCTGCTGCTGTAACTTGTCTGCACATTCAAAGTTCTCCTCTCCCTTTTGGTGTCTGCATTCACATAGCATTCCTCTCATTTTATTTTCATGCATAAATAAAATCATATTTCTTTTTACCTTAATATCAGAGTTTATTGCTTATTTTCAAATACTCAATTTTTTTTGTTTTTTTTTTTTATTTCAAGTATCCAGAAAAGAAACTTGAATCTGACTGTTACACCAATGTCTTTTCACTAGGTAGACATCACAAGTTCCTGGCCACTCAGTAAATGAAGATTTCATGAGAAAGTGTTAACTTTTTTGACTTAACTATACCTGGTGATATTGCACTCATATTTTTACAGATAGTTTGAAAAATTTAGACACAATACTTTATATGTACTTTATATGTTTTATCCCAATATGGTACTATATTAAATCTAAAATAATTACATGTACACACTATTGGTATGTATGCTTTAATTAACAAAATAATGAAATCAAAACATTGTTTAAAAAATGTGCTATATCTTAGTTTCTGTGAATCAGGAAATCAGGTTTGGCTTAGTTTTGTTCCTTTGGATCAGGGTGTCTCATGATATGACAGTCAAGGTTTCAGACAGAACTGTGGTCTTCTCTTGTGTCTTAACAGGTGAAATTAACTGAGCTGAAGTCTAAGGCTCAAATGAGGGCCTCTCCTCAGTTCATCACTATTGACCACTGAGCTCTCTCTATCCCATGCAATGTAGGACTTTCCAGAGGACAGCTCACAACATAACAGACATCTTTCTTAAAAACAAAAGAGGGAGAGTTTACAGGATGAAGCCACAGTCTTTTTATAACCTAATAGAAGAAGTGCTATCTCATACTTCTACTGTATTCTAAATCAGTGGAAGCATATGTCTGTTTTCTTTTTCTTTTTCTTTTTCTTTTCCTTTTTAATTAAGTCACTCCTCTGCTTAAAAAAATACAATGACTTGTCATACTTAAATTAAAATGTGATTTTTTTTAGACTGGCTCAAATTCTAAGGTCAACCAAACGCTACCTTCATCCAGTTGCCTGAGAATGCCATTTTATGTTGTTGTTTATGACATTTCCATTAGTCCTCCTCTTGTCTCAAGATAATTGCTGCCTCTGTCCTCAGATGTCTGGGTCCTTCCTGTCTCTCAAACAATAGATACAATATTTGCTTCTAAGAGAGGCTTTCCTCTTTACCTCATCTAGAATAACTAATGTCACTCTGCATTGTACCATCATTTTAGTTCTGCATATAGTCCTTACTACCCCAAGAGAGTTTTCTCCACTACTCTATATTTGATTATTTGATGACTTCTCTAATGGCATACAAGGGGACTTCATAAGATGACGGGAATGATCTACTTAATGCAATTTATATTCCCAAAGACTCAAAATGTGATTATTATATAAAAGGTACCTGCTTGTTAATAAAAATGGGAGACACTTACAGAATGCTGAGTAAAAAGCATTCTGTGAAGTGTAGGAGAAAATGTAAATGTAAAGAAAGAGAAAATGACAGATTAGCACATACAGGACAAAGAAGTGTTTGGTTTTTTCTTAATCAAAGAAAGAAGTCATTGTTTTATTTCTTTTCAATTTCTGCTTTTGATTGGTCTTCTAGGAACAAGAGTAGCAAACAGAGGCTGCAGTGGTCTTCAGCAGCATCAGGCTATTGGATTCTTACTCAATTAGCAGTGCTGTTTTAACTCAACCATCGAAAGTGACTCAGTATCCAGAATATGAGGGACACAGTCATGGGTCTGAGCTAAGGTACAGAAGAAGCTCCTCCTCCATTCTTGTCTCTCATAATCCTCTTTCTCCTTTGGCTCTGCCAATAAACATTTTCTTCCAGCATTTATGTAACCAATTTCCCATAATAAATAAAGATGAAACCTTTAAGTAATAGGAATTTTTGATGGAAATTCAGAACAAATATGTTAAAAACAATGGCCACTGATATAATGGAAAAAAAGAAAATACTTCTGGACAGAAGAAAAGTCAATGTTTGGAGCTTGAAAATGTTTGCTATGTGCCAAACTAATTTAAAGGTGGTTATATGTGTTTGGAGGATTGCCAACCAGAAGATTTGGTCTGGCTAGTAGACAATCTACATTTTATTTTCAATATATCAATTTATTCATTCAAAAATATGTCTTGATTTATTAATATTTGTGAAGAAACAGAAATTAATATTTTAGTAATGGCAAAATTGACATCTCATTCTGTGGGACCTTAAATTTAGAAAAGAAAAATTTACAATTATACATACATATGAGAGACACAAAGTTCATTTTTTTCTTAACAAAGAAATTCCCAGAAATATTAGTTTAAGGATTTGAAGCTGATTAAAAGATTAAGAGGTCAAGTAAGAATTCTAATAATGGCATACTAACATTTTCATCATTCACTGGGAAAGAACTTGCAAGCTACCGACTTAAATTACTCCCCTGGATTTACTTTGCTTTTACATAAAAAAAAAAAGTGAGGAGTACTGTTTGATAAATAAAATATTAAATTTAATTAATTTAATTAATTTAATTAATTTAATTAAATATTAAATTCATTTCTTGTAATTCAAAATTATTCACATTAGCATATTGATTACTTTCATGAACATGTTGTTACTGAAAGAGGACGTTGTGAGGCAACAATTTGTTAACACCACCAGAGACTGGATGTACATTGTATTTGAGAATAAAAAGTGCTTCATAATAGCAATGTATGTAAATAACTTTCTGATAAACATATTCAGAATTTAATTTAAGAATTTAATTTAATTTAAGAATTGAATTAATTGCCACTTAATGCTAGGCAGGGTTCTAAGGATGATTTTTCATACATACTAACTTATGAACAGGACGAGCAACAAAATTTGTGGAATCCACTGCCAAATGGAAATGGAAGACTCTTTGTCTAAAAAATGTTAAGAATTTCAAGAGAGCAATGGCAGAGCTTTATAGAGACCCTTCTGGAGAGATGTTAAGAATGGACTTAGATCACACAACACCTAAGTGGACGAGGTGAGATTTGAGCTCAGGTAATTTCTGACTAGAACTTGTGCCTATATTTATTACTATAATGCTTCTTTCTCCCATGAAATGATGGAAGAGCTAGGTAAAAATGTATTAAATGAGAAAAATTCTTGACGTATAACAAATATCTAAGTCATTTCCATTTTATAAGCATACATTTAATATAAGATCAAAATTTAATGCCATCAGTTTCAACATACTCATAAAATAATTTTATATGTGAAAATTATTTTCTATTCTCTTCAAAATCACAATGCTTTAGGTTATTATGTTCTAACTCAAGGTAAGCAAATAGCTTTTTTCCTTTAAACTGAGGTGAGAAGTAATAATAAAACTCACACTACATTTTCAGTGGAATAATATAATCCATTACCTTAAACAATTTATAATAAACAAGTTATTTAATGAGAGCTTATAATTTCATAGTAGAAAATAATATGCATGTCTTTTTATATTAACAATATATTCCATCATTATTATTATACAATATATGAAACACTTGTTTTCATGAAAGATTTATTTGCTTTTTTTTCCTTTTAGCACTTAAAGTTTTCACATGCATTTATCATATATATGTAAAATCTCACAGTTTTAATTAGATCAGCATGGTATAATGTAATTAATTATTAACATGATAAAATTGGTATATAGCAAATATTCTTGTTCCAATAAATTTTATTTTATACTTGATTGGTATATAAACAATGATAATTTATTACTATTATTTCTCATGTGAACTTCCATTATCATAACTTATTATTATAATTAGTACTAACTTACTAGAGTTGATTTTTGAAATTAAAAAAGTAGTTTTTTTCACTTTTAAGAACAAGAAGAGAAAAGAGAGATAATGACAGATAGACATAGACATAGATACAAAGATGACAAATAGAAAGAGGTGGTGTGAAAATGTGCTTATTTTATCCAAAGATGAATTACTTAACTGGAATTTCCATAATAAAAAAGGAAACAATGAATTTTTGTTTTTAAAGAAAGAATACTTAACAAATCTAGTATTTAAAGCTGCTAAGAATCACATATTCTTTCAGGTCCTTTAAATATGTTATCTATTTTGTACATTACCTTGAATGAAGCCCAATTAGTCATATGTCTCACTGTGTAATGTGGTGAAGTGTATAAATGTACATCACTGTCAATAGGTCTGAAGTAGAGTTTGATCACAAAGCAATTCTGCATACATTGTAACACACTAGCATGTTACCTTTCTGGTTTAACCTGAGTTCCATTTTTTTTTTTTTAAAGAATTTATTTATTTGGGCGCCTGGGTGGCTCAGTGGGTTAAGCCGCTGCCTTCGGCTCAGGTCATGATCTCAGGGTCCTGGGATCGAGTCCCACATTGGGCTCTCTGCTCAGCAGGGAGCCTGTTTCCTCCTCTCTCTCTGCCTGCCTCTCTGCCTACTTGTGATCTCTCTCTGTCAAATAAATAAATAAAATCTTTAAAAAAAAAGAATTTATTTATTTATTTGACAGAGAGATCACAAGTAGGCAGAGAGGCAGGCAGAGACAGAGAGAGGGGGAAGTAGGCTCCCTGCTGAGTGGAGAGCCTGATTTGGGACTCGATCCCAGGACCCTGGGATCATGACCTGAGCCTAAGGTAGTGGCTTAACCCACTGAGCCACCCAGGCGCCCCCTGAGTTCCATTTTTAAAGATAACAGGCAAAAACATGATTAGTCTAATACTTATGTGATCTAATGTAAGTGGATGTTTCTTGATTTTATTGACAAATTGCTAATATATTCAAATCCCTTTAATCCATTAATTACATCTCTTCAATTTCACTATATTAACTTTAGTATTCAGAGTTACATTATTAGCCTTTTTTCTCAGGAAGTAACTCTAATTCATATTTTATTGTAAAACCAGGATGACTAAAGAACACAAAAATTTACTTCTAATAACTTCTTAAAACTTTATTTAATCTACTATAAATTATGTATTACTATCTCTTTAAAACTCAACAGTTTAGCATCCTTAGCAGTGTGAGATGTCTATTCCAAGCAAAGATCATTTTAAAGTGTTAGATTATTTTAATAACTTCCTGGAAACCATAAATAATTTAAAAGAATCTGTATACTCCTAGTAGATTTCAAACAAAAATAATAAAATCTCACCACTGGTTAAGATCAGAAATTTCTCATATGTAAAAAAAACAAAACTCTAGTAATGTGAATCTCAGTAGGCTTTCAGAATATTTTAGCTATGCTAAATTCTCACTCAAGCACCTAATTTATTCAGATATCTTCAATAGGCATTTTTTAAATAGAAGTTAAGGTTAACTCTTGGACCTCGATTACATTTTATTAAGTTGTACTTGGAGAAATTTGAAATTATTCCTTAAGTTATATTTTGGTACATGATTACTGATATCCAAGATCTTGTCATGAAGATCATTTTTACACAAAACACAGTTGTCATTAATATCAAGTTATACCAATATATCGTTCTCCAATATTCCTGGCACCTGTCTTTAATGATCATTAGAATTAACTCTCTGAGCAAGGATGACAGAATTATTTTTTGAATACCCTGAGTTGACTTTCTCTCTTGGCTTTTATTAAGTAGTAATTCATTCAAAACTCCATTAACTAATAAAGTATCATTGTATTGTGGAGGGTGAGTCTAAGATTTCTAGGAATTACCAGTAACTATGCCACAGATATTATTTTTTTTCTCTTCAACAACATCTTATATACTGCCTCTCACCACAGCATTGAATAACAAACTGATCATACAGATTCTGAATCAGAATCAATTTGTTTAGATAATGAAATTTGGGACTTTGGAGCTGATGGAATTTAGATGAGATTGGGACCTTGAGTTAATTGATGGTGTGATGGATTGTGACTTTTGAAGAATATTGAGATGGGTTGAATGTACTTTATATGTGGGTAGAAGTGAATTTTTAAGGACCAGAAGGTATTGCTATAGGTTGAATAATGTCTCCCACCCACAAAATATGTTCATGGTTTAATCCCTGAAAACTCAATATGTTAGTTTACATGGAAAAAGGGACAATGCAAATAAGATTGCTGAAGGTTTTTGATGGGAAATTTATCCTGAATAATGTAGAGGGGCCCAATGAAATCACAAGAGTCCTTATATAAAAGCCGTCATAGGGTCAGAGTTAGAGAGAAGGTAATGTGAACTCAGAAGCAGAGGTCAGAAGGCAGTATTGAGGGTGTATGCTGCTGGCTTTGAAGAGAGAGGCAGGAGCCCCAGGTTAAGGTGTGTAGATGGTTTCTAGACTGAAAAAAGCTGGGGATCAGATTAACCCCTAGAGCTTCCAGAAGGAGAATAGCCTTATCTACCTGTCAGGAGCACCCTATAAAGGCATGTACACGACCTGTGTCTTTCCACAATGTCAGCTTTTTCAATCCTAAAGCAAGGTTACCACACTTGTAAAGCATGTTCGGAATTGCAAACTTAGTGACATTTTCACTTAGTGACATTTCATTTAACTTGGCTTCATACACATAACAGGAAACAAAGTACAATACAAAACCACACAACAAATAAAATACAACTAAGTGTAAGCAGCTAACAAACCAAACTTAAAAGTTCGTCTCTGAGCTTGCAGTTCAGATAAGGACTCGGGTCTGGTCCAGGCCAGCTGTCACACTCACTGCTTATTATGTTCACACAGTAGAGCATCTCTATTATGTTTAGAGATCAGTCGGGCAGAACTTTCGATGACAGTTGCCTTTCTAATGCAGTCAGATGTGAAAGAGTTGGTGTCTGGAGAGTCTGACAGCTGGATACAGAAGTCTTCCCTTTTTAAAGGAGCTTAGTCAGTCTTAGGTCTTTGCAAACCTCTTCTGGATCTAATTATTTCATCTTCTGGTTCTTCCAGTTTCCTGTGGTCTTACCTGTTATCAGTCCTTAGTCCTGCCCGCCTATGCTGGTCTTGGTGATATCTTGGCTGCAATTCTGTTGGCTGCTTCAGTCACTGCTATACAGGAGTGAACACCACACCTTGACAATAAAGTTTCTGATACCCACAACTGTAAGGGGAAAAAAATTGTTTTGTTTTAAGTCACTAAGCTTGTAGTAATTTGTTACATCAGGGATAAGAACATACACCATCTGCATCCTGCCCATAGATTTGAGAAGTGAGAGCTTGGAAGCTTTCTTTTATTTTATTCTCTGGTCTCTATAGATCAAACTGACCTAAGGTGATATAATTTCCACAAGAATCTTATGAGGTTTGCATAGAGTTCATGTGGGTTTACTCCGTTTGGGATGGAAAAAAAAAAAAAATCTTACCTAAAGATGTGACTAAAATAACACTTCTATTTCTGGATTCCTCTACTAACTGGAGGGAAGGCAGCACTTTTCAGCTTCCTAGAAGCCCTCTGGTTTGACCAAGATCTGCGGGGCACATCCTTCATCTCTTGTGTACAGACTTTGACCATTCGATCTTTCAGTGGTTTCAGTTTGTACAGGAAGACACTTGACTTTTCTGGAAATGTTTTCATAGTTTTATCATGCTTTATCATGTTTTGGCTTTAACAGTTCTTCTGTCAATTCATTCCTCCCATCTCACATTTTATTACAAACAAGAAGAAACCAGACCACATCTATAATACATTGCTTGGAAATCTCCTCAGCTAAAAATCCAAGCTAATCATTTGTTAAATTATGCTTTCCATATAGATGAATAAGATAATTCCTCTAGGCTTTCTGTCACTTCTTTATAAGGATCTCCCTTCCTTCAGTTACCAATAACATGCTTATTGCTTCCTTCTGAACCCTCAACAGCAATGTCTTTAGTGTCCCTATTTCTACTGTTCCTTCAAGGAAATCTAGCTTTTTATCATGCTCCTTAAATTCTTCCAGTGTCCACCCACTGACCACTTCTAAAAAGACTCATGTTTTAGGTATTAACTAAGGCAGCATTCATTTCCAGACATGAAAATCTGTTCTAACTTTCTATGGGGGTGCAATAAGTTCCCACAAATTTGGCAGCTTGCAACAACACTAATTTGTTATCTCATAGATCTGTAGGTCCTAAGTCTGGTGGAGTTAAGCTGGGTTATCTGCTTTCCAGTTATAGAAGGTTAAAGTCAAATTATTGAGTGGGTTAGGCTCTTATCTTGATGGTGTAAGGAAGAATCTTCTTTGAGCTCATTATGATTACTGGAACAATTCAGTCCCTTATGATTACAGGTCTGAAATACCATTTCTTTGCTGCTTGTCAGCTGAAGTCTGTTCTCAGCATCTATTAGCTGTTTACACTTGTTTTTGTAGCAACAGTGCATTGAATATTACACACTTGTAACCTCTTGGATTTTTGTCCCCAGCGAGAGAAAACTCTCTGCTTCTAAAGGAATCATGTAATTAGATTAGGCTCACTGGCAAGATCTATTTTTTGCCGTATAATACAATATAAGCATAGGGATAATACCACAGGACAAAGGTCATCCACTAGTTTTTAATTTATTTGCACTGTGACAATCTCTTAGAAAAAAAGAATTTAAACTTTATTAAAGGTAAAATTTTAGTACAGTTGATCTTGATGCTTACCTGATTAGATGATGGCAGGATTAACTTCATTATCACCTGGGTTCTTATTCACCTATGTTCAGTTTCTCCAATATTTTTTTTGCTTTACTGAGTATTACACACTAACACTTTCTTCATCCCAGTGACCAAGCCCTCCCACAAAAGTACTTATAAGAAATAGCCTTTTAAGTTAAATGAAGGCTACAGCAACTATTTTAAAAGGCAGTTTGTAAGTCCACAGAAAAACCTGCCCATGTTTACAGCAGTTTTATCCATAACTGGTAAAACTTGGAAGTAACCAAAATGTCCTTCAATAGGTGAATGGATAAGTAAACTGTGAAACATCCAAACAATGGAATATTATTCAGCACTAAGAAAAAACGAGTTATCAAGTCATGAAAACACAGGGCTTAACTTCAAATACATATTACTAAGTGAAAGAAGTCAAACTGAAGAGTCTATATACTGTATGATTTCAACTATATGACATTCTGAAAATAACAAACCTTTGGAGACTAGAAGCTGCTGGGTTGGGGGAAGTAAAGAAGCAGAGCACAGAGGATTTTTTTCGGTGGTGAAAGTACTCTGCATGGTATAATCATGGATACATGTTATCATACATTTGTCCAAAACCACAGACTATAGAGCACCTAGGAGTATACAGTAATGTAAATTAAGGACTTTGGGTTATTATGATATATCAGTGTAGGTTCATCAGTCTTAACAAATGTACCATTCTGGTGGGGGAGGTGGATAACAGGGGAGGTTATGTATGTATGTGTGGGGCCAGGATGTTTATAGAAAACAAGTAGAAAACTTCTGTATTTTCTGTAAGAATATCAAACTAATTGGTATAATTTGATGTATTATTAATTCCCTCCCACAGAACTGTGTTATCTTAAAAAAAAAAAAAAAAAAAAAAAAAAAACACTGACTTTTGTGTGAGTGTTCCAGCAATGGTATGGAGAAACATCAGATATTGGTCATAGTGAGTGAGGATCAACTACATCGTCCACAGAATTCCTAAAAACTGGTCAAGCATCATCATTTTCAAGATCATCGCCAAGGGCCTATAAGGGACTGATGACAGCATGTGTGGGATCTGTTGTCTTACAAGACTGTGTCTGAATTCTAAATTCTAAATTTCGTCTTACGTGTTATGTAACATCGCACAATGATCTCATTGAAGTGAAGCTTATTTGTAAAATTAAGGGTTAACGGTGAATTGCTGTCAAAATATGCAATACACTTCAATAATCTTCTTCTTCCTTCATGAGCCATTTCAAACATCTATGATTGATTTACCATTTCAGAAACTGAGAACTCTGGCAGGGAATGAAATAACTATGCCATGATTGATACTTGCTTTGTATTGCATTTCTGTCTCTCTTATTATGATTCTGGTTAATTATTGTTATAATATTGGCTGTTGAAAGAGACTGAATTGAAAAGAAATCCCTCCTATGAGGAAATTCTGTAATGTGCCCAGATTATCTGATGTCACCCTAGAAAACTGTAAAATATCTTTTCACTTTTGGTGTCAGAGAATAGCCTTAGAATTAGCTTCTAATATATATATATATATGTATATATATATATATATATTAGTAGAAAACTTCTGTATTTTCTGTAAGAATATCAAACTAATCATTATATATATATATATATATATATATATATATATATATATCTCCTTATAATATTGAATTTAAAAAGATAAAATACCATGCTCAGAAAAAGCATAAAATCCATATTAGTAGAACCTGCATTAGAGTGGATTAAGAGAACAAGAAGTTGCTTTTTACTTGTTTCCTGCAAAGGAAAGAATAAGATGAAATATATTTCACAAGACCACGACCACAAAGATTTTTAGTCTATAAGAAAACAGAAAGTCTCAGCTCCTCAGAAGTAATCTGAAATGGGACACACTTTTCAAAATATCACATGGAAGTGTTAGAAATTTTGAAAGCAGTGGAAATTGATAGGGTCTAGTCTCCTGTGAAATTGAGCAATGCATATTCCTCAGCTTACAAAGAAGAATAAAATAGATCAGTATCAGTCAAAAGCTAAAGTCTGCAGTGCTATCAGCCTAGAAGAATAAACAAAATATATTATGCTGTTACTATGGGAACAAATTCCTCTTGGGTGTGAGGGACTTTTTTTTTAACAAAAATTCAACTTGAACTACTAATACATGAACAACTATAATTTTCAAAGAGGAGAATTAGTAGATATAGATATTCATTTGAAGAAATTTCTTTTCAATTTGGATTTTGTAAGTGTTGCAACTTAAAGCCTTGAGACTTATCAACTAGAGTCAGGAAACTGAGCCACTTTGGGCAGTTAGTAGTTAATTTTCTTATATACAAGAGAAATGTCAAATTCAGAATACTTATTAGGCAAGTCATTCATGAAAACTGCTCTTTAGAAACCACACTATCACTAGGATAATATAATTCCAAATGTTATTAGAACTTCTTTCTTCAAAACACACAATTATAAGAATGGAAATGCAAGCCACTAAATGTGAGATATTTGAAAAACATGTAACTGATAAAAAGCTAATGTCCAAAATATATATGAAGACTGTGTAAATCAAGAAAAACAACCTAAAATGAAAAATGGACAAGAGACTTCAAGAGATACTTAGCCAAAAATGTATGTCAAAAGATGTTCAACTATATTACATGTAATCATGCAAATGCATGTTCAAAAAGAACAATGAGACATAGCTACACACTCACTTAAGTAGTTTTAAGGAAAAGACTGGCAAAGTCCAGTTTGGTGAAGATACAGATCTACAGGAACTCTCATACACTGTCGATAGGGGTCAAAATCTCTCAGTTGGTAAAATTCTTACGAATATTATGGCTAAGTTGAACACGTTTATAACCAATGGAAATGTGTGTAAATATTCATCAAAATTATGAGTGAGAATTCTAATTAAAACATTATTATAATGGGGGGGCACCTGGGTGGCTTAGTGGGTTAAGCCCCTGCCTTCGGCTCAGGTCATGGTCTCAGGGTCCTGGGATGAAGCCCCACATTAGGCTCCCTGCTCAGCAGGGAGCCTGCTTCCCACCCCACTCCCACCCCGCCCCCCGCCCCCGCCCCCCGCCTGCTGCTCTACCTACTTGTGATCACTCTCTGTCAAATTAGTAAATAAAAAAAATCTTTAAAAACATAAAATAAAACAAAACATTAAAAGGAATAACATGGAGGACATTACTAGAAGGAAAGGAAAAGTGAATTGGGGGAAATCCTAGCGGGAGATGAACCATGAGAGACTGTGGACTCTGAGAAACAAACTGACAGTTTTGGAGGGGAGACCGGTGGGGGATGGGTGAGACTAGTGGTGGGTATTAAGGAGGGCACGTTTTGCATGGAGCACTGGGTGTGGTGCATAAAAAATGAATCTTGGAACGCTGAGAAAATAAAATTAAATTAAAAAACATTAATAATTACCAGAAATGAAAATAACCCAAATTTTCACCAGTGTTTGAATGGATAAGTAGTGGTGTTTGTGCTGTAGAATACTACATATCAAATTAAATCAGCTAACCGATGTAAACAACATGAATAACGCTTGATCAATGAAGCTGAATTCAGAAGAATACACATTATACAGTTCCTTCACATCCAGTTTTAAATCATGCAAAATGTATTATGGAATTAGAAGTCAGGACAAGATTACCTTGGGAAAAATGGAAGTGATGTTGGGAGGTGACATGAGAGAGGTTCCCCAGGTGCAGGTAATATTCTGATCCAGGATCTGGACAAAAAGTTTATTAAGGGTCAATTTACAAAAATACGTTGAGAGGTATGCTTATAATATCTGCACTTTCCAGGATGTGGGTTTCAAGTTTTAAAATATTAATTAGAAAAAAATTAAAAGCACCCAGAAACAACACATAAAGTCACTTCATTCATTTCTCTCCTTATAAGAAAGAATACAGCCAAGAAAATAATATTCTATGGCTGCTGCATACCTGCAAAAAAAGGAACGGACATTAGAAATTTCCTTTAAATATGATCTACAATGGTAACAGTGAAATAATGAGTAGGCGCTAAGTCAAAGTACTCATACAGTATTCTGAACTTCATTTTTCTTCCTAGATTAATCTTTGGCACCAGATGAGACAAACATTAAATATCTGTGTATATCAGCTTGGCAAGTGCTGTCGAGTCCATCAAACTTTAGTGAGTTCTGGGGTACTGCTGGTAATTTTATATTTTGAGATGCTTTATTACATAATCGTTGAAAATTTGGGGTTTTCAGTCAGAAAGGGAGACTCGACTTCAAGCCCTGGCTCTGACGCTAACAGTTGTGTGAACTTGGCGGGGTTGCTTTACTACCTTATGCCTAACGTTTTTATTGGCAAAGAAGTTATCGCACAGTACTCCTTTTGTATTGTTCCTCTGTGATCAATGCAATAATACAAATAAAACACATCTCCGTTTCAAGATCCATGGCACACTAAAAATGCTCAATAAGTATCATTACATTAATTTACAATAAAAATTTATCACTTCTAATAAAATAAGAAAAACATTAAATATCAGTGGAAATCTACTTATCTCACGATTTTACTGTGCTGTATGTTCTCTCTTGAGTAGCTCAAATATTGTAGTTTCCAATTTCTTTGGGGTTTCTGGGTGGTTGTTTGGACATTGCATTGTATTAAATTCCTTTTTCATTAAAACACATTGAACTTCAGCTGAAACTTGAGTGACTCAGTAATCAGTACCAAACAGGAAGGCAAATAGCTAACCCTCAAGGATAAGATTTTAGGATGAAGGTTCTCTGACCTGCTGAAACTTTAAAGGCTATCAGGATGAGACTGACATTAGAGAATGGGACTGTAGTCATCTTGGGCACGTAACGTCAAAACTGTCATTGAAATCATAACCTGTGGTTTGCCTGGAATAAAATGCCTATGGAGGGGAAGGCACAGCTATGGAGGACCAAGCACTGGCTAACAGAAAACTTGTATAGGGCATGCAAAAGACAAGTGTTCCGAAGCCCTTCCTTCTCACAGCACTGAAAAATCAGAGAAGACAACAGGTTTTTTTCAGTTCAATGCTCAAGGTCCAGAAAGAAAACCAGTAAGTTTCTATGACTCTCTCAAAATTATATCAGTTCACCAAAAACCATACAGTGAATTTGTTAGTCTATAATAAATTGTTACGTAGGTTGAATTCACAGACTTCCTAGATTTCTTTAGTAAAGTTACTCATTGAAATAAAAAAAACAAAAAACAAAAAACAAACAAAGCCAACAACAACAACAACAAATGAACAAACAAAAAGTCCCCTGAAAGTTGGAATGATGACATTTAAGTAATTCCAAGGATCACAAACTGCGCGTTCCACTGAGCCTTTCTAGTCAGCAAAGCTAGTTCTTCTTCCACTGTCTGATGAAATCTGTCTTGCATTAATTGGAAGTCCATTAAGACCTTAATTTAGGTACTTATCTTTCAAGTGCCTGTCAATTTTCTTCATTGCTACCACTCAGCAATGAGTCTTGATCTATAATTATATTCAGATGCCAGCCTATCCCAGGGTGCCAGTTAAGAAGTTGAACCTGAGGTGTCAAAAGTGTTCCATGGTTTTCAATTTCATATCATCAAACCATGGGTAATTTGTGAAAGAGTTTGCTAAACCAAGAGGGGAGGGAAAATGTGTTATCTTCAAAGTATTACTTCTAGCAACTAGCAATGTCTCTCTCTCTCTCTTTCAGCTAGATCCCTGAAACAGATTTAGGGCCAGTATACTCAGCATGAGATCAAATTACCAGAAATTTCTGGGTATAGTCAAATACCGTGATGTCTGATACAATAACCACAACCTAAATGTGTTTATCAAGCAAATGTGTCTCATCCAAATCAAGATGTAGTTTAAGTTTAAAATACACATCAGATTTTGGGGATCTAGTGCTAAACCAAAGTAGAATATTATTAATAGATGTTCTATTGGTTACATGTTGAAGTAGTACTTGTTTGAATATAGTGAATTAAATAAAATACGTTATTAAATATTTTTGAATGTTTCTTTTAATGTGGCTACTACAAAATTTAAAATTATATATGGGGTTAATATTTGTCATGGACAAATAATTCTGTTTCTTCCATACCCATGATTTTTAGTTCAGGTATCAAAAAGGAGATGCAGGAGAGGCACAAAACTTTTGTTTCTAAGTTATAGGTGTTAGCATGTAATGTAGAAATAACTCCATAAGGATTCATCAGTTACTTGGCCTTAACTTCCTTCCTTTCAGCTAGACTGAACTTTACACAGGATTTTTGCTGACTCTAGGCTCTAAACTCCCTTCCTTCCTTTTTCTTTCTTTCTTCCTTCCTTCCTTCCTTCCTTTTTTTCTTCTTTTCTTTCTTTTAGCATTTACTTTAGAAAGTTTTTAATTGTTTATTCTTAAATTGTTTGCAATATAAAGCCTTATTAAAGACTCTTGCCAGATTTACAATCCAGGAATGTCTTTGTCAAGGAACTGGGAACCATCTCTTTGAAATGCGGTTATCAAAGGAGACAGGGCCCATGGCATCCCTGTTTCTGTGGGAATATGGAGGCCTAACTATGATATGCCAAGCTGTAAAACTCCCTCCCTCATGAAGAGAGCAGAAAGTTTACATGGTCTTTGAGTAGAGCCAGTTAGCAAATGCAAATGGCTCGTGATTCCTCCCTACTCAGGCTCTTAAAATCTCATTGATCTTTTGATTTTTTTTTAAGTTAAATTAAATTTTATTTTATTTTTAATTTAGTGGAGTGAAACTCAAGCTGAATTTTGGTTTCTCTCCCCTATAGGAATAGTTTTGATTAAAGTCTCCCTTGCTTTTTAACTTTGTTGAGGATAATTGTTGTTTTGACAGGGTATACAACAATGCTTCCACTGCTAGAGGAATATAGATGACTGTTTGTCCTTGTAGTCTTATCAGACCATAAGACTAATAGGCAAAAAAGAGAAGTGTGGTGTAGACTGAAGTGATTATTTTTCTTATTCAAATCTGCTACATTATGAATCTGAGGGAGATTTTACCAGGAACCTATGGCGTATTCTGCTCTGCCTTATAGTACTAGCATTCCAGTCACAAAGTTAATGAAAAACTATAGCACTCTCTGGCAAGCAAGGCTGCCAAGGCTAAAATCACCCCAGAATGAAGATTTGAGCCGTGCTACAAATGATAAAGCTCTGACCACCCAAGCCATGCCATGGTAATTAACCAGAATAGCTGAAGACAAAAGGAATATTAGAACAGAAAAAATAAATGTGGGAAGAGTAATGGAGGAAACCTTTAGTTCATTTTAACCACAGTCTAGTGACAAGGTAAAGAAACAAGGGCAGTATTAGCTACTCGTATTTTCCCACTTGCTCAGATTCACATTCATCGTTCCATATTGTACAGTTCGTTTCTAGTTAAGTTCTTTCTGTCTATGGGAGACATTTATGGAGATTGAAAGGGAATGGGAGAAATCACGTTTTATTTCTTGCTTCTTGCTCTCATAAGGGGCCATGTGCTTATAAGAAGCATAAACCGAAAGCACATTTAAACACAATCTTACAATCATGAACCTATCTCACAAATAAATATGTTAATAACCTAAAAAGATGCTACTAAATTAAACATGGTAACAAATTCATTAATCACATCTGATAACATATGACTTGTGCAAAAGATCTTGTCATGTCACAAAAATAATCTAGTAAATGGTCGGTGATTTTTAATATAACTCATATTAAACGATAAGCAGGAAACATTCTATTAGTAAAAAGGTGATGTTAAATTGCTCTTTAGGGAGTAAACTAGTACTGTTTGGGGGAAAAGGATTATTTAATTACTTGGGATACAAGATGAAACTTCAAAAAGTTGGGTATGCAGAGAACTACCAGGATGGGGAAAGACAGACACTTTGAAGTCCTGAAGAAAGCCTGGGTGGGGATATCAGACAGCACAAGGGAAAGATGTGGTTAAAAGCCAGAGAAAATAGAGATGCTCCTCAGGAATCCTCCCAAACTCTGGACTCTCCAACATTGTGAAATCATGTGGGATTCAATTGAACTTAACTTTGTCCTTCTGGGCTTATATCTAGGTTTATAAATTTTATACCTGGGTTATAAATTTCTTTGGCTCATCATGGTTCACTTGAACTAATGTACAATTCCTGGCTACACGGCAAATTAAATCAAAACCCTAGAATTCTTCATGGAAGCAGAGATTAATTCCAACTTGATCTAGACCATCTGTTAAAGCTGTGAGGTCTGAAGAAATTTTTAAAGTCTTCTTTCAAATTGTCTTGTGGGGGGGCACCTGGGTGGCTCAGTGGGTTAAAGTCTCTGCCTTCGGCTCAGGTCATGAACACGGGATCCTGGGATCGAGCCCCCACATCAGGCTCTCTGCTCAGCAGGGAGCCTGTTTTCTCCTTTCTCTCTCTGCCTGCCTCTCTGCCTACTTGTGATCCCTGTCTGTCAAATAAATAAATAATCTTTAAAAAATTTTTAAAAATAAAATAATAATAAAATAAATAAGTAAAATTGTCTTGTGGCAGTGGGGGGAGATAAGTGTTCCTGTACCCTTGCACTAGTACATGGGTATGACTAGCCCTGTTGGAGGGTTTGTTCTGGATGAAAGCCAAGAATGCCTAATACATGATGAATTTCAATAATATTTATGATTCAAGGATGTGTCTAAATATACGTTTTCAACATTGTATTGAGGTAAAAATGAAATGTGTATCAAATATGCTTGGTTGCCAAGAGAAAAACCACCTGGAGTCTTGGATTCCCACTGTGTGATTTGTGATGATACCTGCACTGCTTCTTCTCCAGAGGCTATATATATAATACATCAGAAACTAACAATGGTCTTGGAAAGTGCAGTGTCCGGGAAGGGGAGGAGAGTTTTAAATTGTGGTTCAACATACAACCATAGAGGACTTTCACTCCTGAAGGCAAATACAAGAAAGAGATTGATATACAGTCTCCGGGCCTGACAATAGTAGTTAAATGTTGTTTCAAGGTTGCCAATGGCTCAGAGTCCTGGCGGACTATCTCATGAAAGTCAAATGGATCTTCTCTACGGAGGAAAGGCATAAGTCAATTTTTTGATCATGAACCAACACTTAGGAGAAAACACATGTGTTGAGATATATTTTGCAACAAACAACACATAAAATTTCTTTTGAATGTAGTATGGTTTAAGTAGATTGGCTACAAGTAATTGTTCACTGGAGCATGCTGTAGTGGACTCCATACACTCTCTGTATGATGCTTTCTGATGAGAAGCTTTCTGATGAGAAGTGAAGATCCCCTAACTTCTCCATGTTAGTCAAATTATTTTAGTATTAAGAAGAGAGGAGTCTTACGGTAGTGAGTGAATGGACTCCTTTACACCTCAATTCTCAGAGAAAGACATTTAGATTGAGTTCTAAGGAAAGAAAGGCATCTTGCCCCTGACAAGAAGAAGAAAAAGTGTGCATTAAAAATCAGAGGTGGGACCAAATGAGCTTATTTGAGGTTCTGGAAAACAACCTGTATGTTGAATTGTTGGTGACCAAGAAGTTTGAGGTTGCAAAGGTAGGCAGGGGTTGGATCATCCCAACACAGGAGTTTAGGTTTTGTTCAAGATATAATGGTTAGCCACTGAGGGATTTTGAAAAGAGCAGCTGAAATTGTCACTAAAAGAAGGTGGGGGTGAAGAGCTGGAGCTCAAGAGATAAAAGTAGTGACCTGGAGAAGAATGCAGAGCCAGTGGTACTGGCCTGTGTGTGGGAGCGAGGAGGCCTTGGAGACCATACCCTCCATAACTGTGGGAGCTTTAGGGCTTGGGGTTTGGGGAATCACCTACTGAGTAGACTGCAGGAAAAACAAATCAAAACAAAATAAAATAAAAACAGCTTTAGGTTGAGATCAGGTTTTGAAGGGATAGGGGAATTTACAGCTAATGAATTGTCATACCAACCAAAAATCACAATTCTTCCGTTTAAAAAAGTAAAAATTTCAAGATCAAAACTCAGTTTAAAAAGCAACTAATGGAATCCTGTTCCAAATGCAGGAGAATGTCGTGAATAAATCCCTCCTTTTATCTCACCAGGCCAGTTGTGAGGGTATGTGGTCATCATGTGGCTGCTGAGAGGCAGCCATTGTGAAAAACAAACAAACAAACAAACCCTCTGTTCCTCTGTCAATATTCTGTAGGAAGGATGCTTCATAGTTGTGTGTAATGCCAGTACCTAAACTAAGAAAAATACAGCTTTTTAATTTTAGGATTTTATACATGAAGTTTAGGGAGAGAAGGTGATGATTCACACACAGCCTCACATTGACCTTCATTTCATCCTTTCTACAGCTATGGAATAAACTCGTATGTAAAGTGATGTTAAAAGGCTTCAGGGAACCTAGAAAGAGACTAGTCTGCTTAGGGAAGTGAATAAAGTAATACATATATACACGTGAGTCTTGCTGCCATTTTGTTTTCTTCAACTAATCTTGCAAATCTATTATCTGGTTCATTTTGTTTTGAACTTATTATAGCTTTTGCATTTCTTATTTAGAATTTCATGATAATGTCTCTGATTAACCAAACTCCAAATAAAAACAGTAGTATTTCTGCTAAGTAAGCATATGCCCCTCAAAAGCATAAATTGTCCTTGAGCCATTTTTTCCCTTAAAAGCACAAAATAAAATTTGTAACCAATTTAACAAATACCTCTTAAATTGAAAGGAATCCATTTTAATATGTCATTCTAAAAATTACTTAGGAAATTGTCTTTCCTGACATGGTATCAAGGTAATCCACTATGTATCTTCAGAAATAAATATGCAATTTAACCAGAATGATTATAACAACTAATTTCCAGTGAAGACAAAAGCAACAACATGCAAGGAAAAAAAGTGCTTAGTTATATGAATCATAAAACAATGCCTACTAACACGATTATAAAAGCTGCAGCATTTGCAGTAGCTCCATTTCAGTTGTAGAACAAAATCAGAGCTAATGTTCAAATTTGTCTCTTTTACTTGATGAACTTTTTTCCTTTTCTTATTGTAAATAACCTGAGTTTAGAAATGAGATATTGATTTATGTTGAATCAAGAATTAATGATTGTTTGCATTAAAATGCTTTAATTAATGTAATTAAGTGAGAGTTTTATGGTCTACTAAAAATCCTTAAGTTTCAGATCCTGGCTGCCAAAATTTAACAGAAATGAATTTTCTTGTTGGAGGCCCTGCTGTCTAAAGAGTCCTTAAATTTCTTTGGGGTCCCTATCTGTCCAAAGCCTCTGTATCTGAGGGTGTGATTTAAAAAACAAACAAAACTACAACAACAACAAACTCCACAGTAGGCTTTGATTGGTTTTCCAGAGTGTATTTTATTACTATAGTATCAATTTCTGTGTTGTTATTAGTGGAAGTACTCAGAGGTCCCTTAAGAGATATTATATAAATCAAAACAGATGATAAAACCTATGGCAACTATTTGCAGCCATACCTTAAGAATTTTTTACATATTATAACAGATTAAAGAAGATCCTTGTCAGATTATTAGGAAGAATAATTTTTCTCATTATACCTCTCTTTAGAAGTATTTAGTAAAAAAAAAATTATTGATACAAGGAAATCTGAGTGATGTTATGTTGTTGTGCTTTATTGTTGTAGTATGTCCTATTTATGAAAAGAGGTTATTAAAATCATTCATTATCTCACTAATGATTATTTTTAACAACTGGTTTTGTACACATTTCTCAAATCTACATGTGTATTCTCAACTAAATAGATAGCAAAAATATCATCCTTGCTTCTCATTGTGAATTTCCAAACAATTCCTCCTTTCCAAAAAATTACTCCTGTAGAAAAATGTCAACTCTATCTAGAAAATGTCATTTACACCATCTTCTCTGCCTCTTTCTTGCTGCCACTTGTCGACTTCTTGGTGATTTGCTCTCCCTGCATGAAAACTTTTGTTCCTAAATTAAACTTGTTTCTTTTTAAAAATTGTTATTCTGCATCATTATTAGTGATTTTACACTAAGTAAAATGAACATGATAAGTCATCTAAAAGCCTGGATGGGGCGCCTGGGTGGCTCAGTGGGTTAAGCCACTGCCTTCGGCTCAGGTCATGATCTCAGGGTCCTGGGATCGAGTCCCGCATCGGGCTCTCTGCGCGGCAGGGAGCCTGTTTCCTCCTCTCTCTCTCTCTCTCTCTGCCTGCCTCTCTGCCTACTTGTGATCTCTCTCTGTCAAATAAATAAATATTTAAAAAAAAATAAAAAATAAAAAAAAAATAAAAGCCTGGATGGATTCCCGTCTCTCACTGCTACTCACTCTGATTACCTTATTCCATGATTATAAATCCAATCCCCTCCTCCCCCTCCCTCTCCCACCCACCTGGTAGAACCATCAACCTATTCAGTTCTCAACCATTTGACATAACCTTTTGGAGTACTATTCATCAACCCTTTTTTGGCTTCAGGACATCCTGCCGTGATTCATTGCTCATCATAAAACTCAGTCTCCAACCAATGTTCTCAAATCACTAGTGCTAGTGCACCCCTCACTCCATTTTACCACATAGAAAACAGTCCTGGATTAGTCATAAGAAATGTCTGTCTATTGTGCAACCAAGACCATGAATATTGATTTGTAAAACCTATACGCATGATGAGATTGTTTTCTCTTTTATTTCATGAGAAACCCCATTGTTTCTCCTTTGGGTTAGATTTTCCATCTTTTGTATGAAATTTTTATACTTCTGTGCTATTATATCCCACTCTCAAATGTTCTATGTGCATCTCAGGAGATACTTTCTTTAATAAGAAAGAAGTGCTTAGCTGAAATCTGCTTATGTTTTCACAATACAATTTAATGTATTAGTTTCCTATTACTAACAAATTACTGCTAGGTAGCTTGAAAAAACACAAGTTTTTAACCCTCTTACAGTTCTCAAGATCAGAATTCCAAAAGTGTGTCTTAAGGGTCTGAAATTAAAGTGCCAGCAGTGCTACATTCTTTCTGGAGGTGCTGGGAGAGAATTGTTTTTAAGTTTCTAGAGGTTGCTTGCATTCCCTGGTTCATGGGCCTCTTTCAGCAACGGTATTCTGATCCTGCTTCCATCTTCCTATTTCCTTCTTTATCCTGACCCTCTAGTCTCCAAGGACCCTGTGATGACATTTTAGGTTAATCTCCTCATCTCAAGAATTTTAACTTAATCACACCTTCAAAATTCCTTTTCCTATGGGAGGTAACATATCTATAGGTTTCAGAGATGGTGCATAGGAATTTAGTGGGGACATCATTCATCTTACCATATCTATGATCCTACCTAGATCTTCACCCATTCTCTTTATTCTCTTCTAATAGAAAAATTAAAAAAAAAAAAAAGTCCCTTCCTTTTATCCAAAAAATCATTCCACTTGTATTCTGTTCTTTGAATCTCCAGTTCTTCCAGGTTTCAGAAGAGCGTTACTCCTTAATTTACTCTCACTTTCCTTATAACACCAATCATCATTTCACTGAGAATTAGTTCACCACTCACAATTTTGGGTATAGAAATCCCCCTCTCCCCACATCAACTACTGCTCCTATAATGTATTTGCATTCACTTTTTTTTTGTTATTGTACTTGTTGTTTTTAAATCCTAGTCATTTGGTCTTCTGGTAAGTTTGGTGATTTTTTAGTTAAATGTTAGCAATTCAGTATAAAAATAGTCTACTGTTGTATCAGTGCTGTTGATGTTTTTATTTAAAGATGGTTTTTAAAATTTTCCACTCCTTAACTCACCTCAAACTGGCTTATGATCCCCACATTTCTGTTGATAATCTTAATGTTCTACAAAATCCACCATTTATTTCATGATATTCAACTAACATGTCAGCTTACTTAGCTTATTAAGAGGAAATTGGCTTTCTTTGATTTTTAAGATAGCACGTCATACTACTTCCTGCTCTTAACCAATTAGGAAGAAATCAGATTTCTTTCATTTTAAGATGCCACTTTCTACTGCTTCCATTTAAACTCACTGCCTACTTAACCTTAACTTCCTTTCCAATTCCTTTCTTTTCTGCTTGATCCTAAATCATTTTCTAATTGGTCTATAATGGTTTGTCATTGGCTCTTTCCTATAACTAAAATCCTTCCCCACGTGATATCATCCAAGCCCAGGGCTGAGGTCTTTCCAATTAAAATCTCTATCCTTATCAAGATTTTTATGTTGTAGTCCTCTGAACTTCAACATAAACTTATTTGGCATTTCTCACCAATGTCCAAACTTTACAGTGATTATTTTCAAAATAGTTGCAAAGTTTTAAACACTTCCATCACTACTATTTTTGTGCATGCAAATACATTTTGTCTCCCAGACAATTAGTTAGGCTCTATCTAGCCTCTCTACTTATCTCACTCCTTCTACCAGTTCTACCAATACCCAGTAGTGATCCTTCTAAAATATAAGTTGTAGCATGTCATTTTTCTGATCAAAATTATCTCATGTCTTCCTATCTCAGACTACACTTTAAGTCCCCAGTATGATCTGTAAGACCAGGCCACACATTATCTGTTGTCTCATCTAATTAATCACCATGAGAATCTTAATACTGGTTTCTTGCATTTTCATTTTCTTGACCCACATGCCTTATACTTGGTAGTTTCTCTGCAGCGGATGTCCTTCCTCCTCATTTTTGTAAGGTTTGTTCACTTAATTTCTTACCTCCTCTTTACTTTTTTCTTCTTGTTACCTGTCATCACTTGATCTATTAACTATTTACCAGTTTACTGTAAATGTGTAATGAACAATCAGTAAGGGTAAGACTTTGCATCTTCAGGGTTCTGGCACCTGCTTAACTCAATTGTTGCATGAATGAATGTATTCAAATCCCAAATCTTAAAAACTTACTAGGTATATTACTGTTTACATGATATTTAACATGTATAGTCCTAGTCTGTTACATCTGAAATTTAGATAATAGCAAAGCTGAGTACCAGAGGGTTGGAAAAAGGATTATATAAGATAAACCACTCAGCTCAGTTAATATAAAGCATCCAGTTCTACCAATTAATAAATGTTAGCTTTTATTACTTTATCTTATCTTTCTGGCCTCTTCCTCCAAACATGATTAATGTTATCCTTACTTAGCATTAAAAAGAAAAATATTCCAATTTCTTGTGTGTAATTTTTTCTTCCAAAATTGATTCATTTTGGTCTATTAATCTAGTCTAAGGGAATTTAAAATATGCAGATTGAGGAGTGCACTTACAGTGATGAGCGTCCAGTGTTGAATGGAAGTGTTGAGCCATTATGTATTGGACACCTGAACCTAATAGTACACTGTATATTAACTAACTCGAATTTAAATAAACACTTTAAATTAAAAAAAAAAAAACACTGAGGATATTATACATGGTGGAACTCAAATAGTTCACCCCCCTTTTCTCTCTCATTCATTCCCTCTCCTTGTCATGCATGTAAAGCCTATAAAACATAGAACTGTATATTCAAAACATATAAAAACCTTAAGGGAGAATATTATTTTATTTTATTTTTAGAATTCCATGATCATGTAAGGTAACTATACCATTTTTACCTTCAAAGTTTAAATTATTCCTTTCAAAATGACCTGTCACCTGAAACTTCCAGATGCCTGACATCTGTTTATGTCTTTTTTAAAGACTGCTTGAAAATGATAGATGAGTAGCAAGTAAGGTAATTCTTTTATCATAATGTACATATTGCACAATGAAACATTTGAACTGATAGTCCTCTCACTTGACAACTAATTTAATTCATGACAGCATGATGGAGTGTAAAGATTGATTGTTTATATCCCAAATTTCTAAGGAAAAAAAATATGATCAAATTAAATTTTTCATAACCAAAGTAAATAACGATAACTAGAGAACCATGAAAAAGCAAATAGAAAAACTATACCTCTTGCTGTATAGACATAAAATGAAGTCAAGAGCTAAAGTAATGTTCACAACTATCTCTATCTCTATTTATCAAGAGAGAGTTCTATAAATTCTAGAGCTGGTGAAAACTTACCATTTTATTTAATACTTCCATATTCTTAATTTATTTCTACACATATTAAAATAAGCATGCAATTAGAGGCTTAATAAAAGTATACATATTTGAGACAAGAAAGATAACTAGTTAATTAGTACAACAGAATTTTTGTATTGTCTTAGTCAAATGTGCATGTTAGTCAAGTGGAGGCTCAAATACAGGATTCACTTCAGCCTAATGTATAACCAGAAACTCCATTCAGACTTCAAAGTTGAAGATTCACCACATGAACATATTTTGAAAGTTTTTTTAATGTTTTATTATGTTATATTAGTCACCATACAGTGCACCATTCGTTTTTGATGTAGTGTTCCAAGATCCATTGTTTGTATATAACACCAAGTGCTTCTTGCAATACATGCCTTCCTTAATACCCACCCCCTTCCCCTTTAAAACATTTAGTTTGTTTCCCAGAGTCCATAGTCTCTCATGGTTTTTCTGCCCCCCCCCTTTATTTTTCCCTTCCTTTTCCTAATGTCCTCTATGCTATTCTTTATACTCCACATATGAGTGAAACAATGTGAAATTTTACTTTCTCAGCTTGACTTATTTCACTTAGCATAATCTCCTCCAGTTCCATCCATGTTGATGCAAATATTGGGTATTCTTCCTTCCTGATGGCTCAGTAATATTCTGTTGTATATATGGACCACATCTTCTTTATCCATTCATCTGTTGAAGGGCATCTTGGCTCCTTCCACAGTTTGGCTATTGTGAACATTGCTGCTATGAACACTGGGGGCATGTGGCCTTCTTTTCACTACATCTGTATCTTTGGGGTAAATACCCAGTAGTGCAAAGCTGGGTCATAGGTTAGTTCAGCAATTCAGTAATGTGGCCGGATACAAAATCAATTCATAGAAAGTAGTTGCTTTCCTATACACTAACAAAGTAGCTGTAGAAAGAGAAATTAGGGAATTGATTCCATTTACAATAGCACCAAAAACCATAAGATACAATTGAATAAACCTAACCAAAGAGGTAAAGGATCTATACTGGAAACTACAAAACACTTATATAAGAAAATTAAGAAGACACAAAAAGATGGAAAAACATTCCATGCTCATGGATCAGAAGAATAATCATTGTTAAAATGTATATGCTGCCCAGAACAATCTATACTTTCAATGCTGCCCTGATCAAAATGTCAAGGCATTTTTCAAAGTGCAGGATCAAACAATCCTAAAATTTGATTGGGACCAGAAAAGTCCCCAAATCACCAAGGAAATGTTGAAAAAGAAAAACAAAGCTTGAGGCATCATGTTGTCTGATTTCAAGCTTTACTACAAAGCTGTGATCACTAAGAGAGCAAGGTACTGGCACAAAAACAGACACATACATCAGTGGAACAGAATGGAAAGCCCAGATATGGACCCTCAACTCTATGATCAACTAATCTTTTACAAAGCAGGAAAAAGTATCCAGTGGAAAAAAAGACAGTCTCTTCAACAAATTGTGGTCGGAAAATTGGACAACCACATGCAGAAGAACAAAACTTGACCATTCTCTTACACCATATGCAAAAATAAACTCTAAATGGATGAAAGACCTCAATGTGAGACAGGAACCCATCAAAATCCTAGAGGATAACATTGGCCATAACCTCTTTGATATCAACCACAGTAACTTCCTTCAAGATACATCTCCAAAGGCAAAGGAAATAAAAGTGAAATGGAACTCTTGGGACTTCATCAAGATAAAAAGTGTTCTGCACAGCAAAGGAAACAGTCCAACAAAGTTCCAAGAAACAGGAAACCGTGGAATGGGAGAAGATATTTGCAAATGGCATTACAGATAAAGGACTGGTATCTAAGATCTATAAAGAACTTCTCAAACTCCACATCCAAAAAACAAATAATCAAGTCAAAAAATGGACAGAAGGACATGAACAGACACTTTTCCAAGGAAGACATACAAATGGCTAACAGACATACAAAAAAATGTTCAACATCATTAGCCATCAGAGAGATTCAAATCAAAACCACATTGAGATACCACCTTATACCAGTTAGAATAGCAAATTGAGAAGACAAGAAACAACAAATGTTGGAGAGGTTGTGGAGAAAGGGGAACGCTCTTTACATTTTTGGTGGGAACGCAAGTTGGTACAGCCACTTTGGAAAATAGTGTGGAGGTTTCTCAAAAACTTGAATGTGTTTTTCCATAATGCTTACAGTCTATATAATTGTTCTTTTAGTAATAAAATTATGAATTTATTAACAAAATGATCAATGACTCCAAAAGAATGTTGTTGGTTTAATAACAAAAAACTGCAAGCATTTGGTATCACTAGTACCATATTTTCTGTAAGTAAATACTTCAGATAGCAAATGCTTCCTGTTTCAAACAAAGTAATTAATTAAAGAATCTTCTTTAGAAATATTCTCCAAATGCAAATCATCCTGCTGAGTTTCTTAGATGGAATAAATTTGAACTGTTATAATAACTTTACCTTTCTTTGTTTCACATTAGTACTGAGTTCATTTTAGGAATCCATGTCTTTATGAATTTGGTAAAATAATGTTTCTACATGTGTCCTCAAATTTTGTATACAGTCTGAGTTATTGACTCTTTGGAATTTGATCCTTGGCACAAAGAAGACTTTCAGGCTCTTGATCTCTACTTATAACTGCTTCTTTATCAGCACTTTCTTTTCCAAATAATCTCTATCTAAATCTTTGTGGTTAAGAAAATCAAACCATGACAAATTATTAATAAAGTAGGATTGATACATTCTTCCATGAATAAAAAATGTAAAATTAATGACACGTTCTTTACTTCTTCCTCTACATATGTTTTCAGTTCACTTCTCAATGTTCCTATGTAAGTAGAGACTAGCGATAGTTAGTTATGTGAAAGAGACTTTTTATGTTAAAATTTTATGTAATAATTGAAAGGGAAGTTTGGGTAGGTAGAATAATGAAAGCCAAAAGATGTCCACATGCTAATCCCCCAAATCTGTAGATATGCATCTTTTTTTAATAAAGGAATCCAAACGTAATTAATCAATAATCTTGAAATGGGGAGATATCTAGGATTGTGTAGGTGAGTCCAATATAGTCACAAGGGTCCTTATAAAAGGGGAACAGGCAAGGAGGTTAGCATCAGAGAAGATATGATGATGGATGTATGAGAAAGAGAGAAAGAGAGAGGTCTGAAGATGTTGCTGGCTTTAGAGATGAAAGAAGAGCCATGAACCAAGGAAAGTAGGAAACATCCAGAAGCTGGGAAAGGCAAGGAATTAGATTCTCCTCTAGAGCCTCCAGAAGAAACACAGCTATGTTGACTAATTGATGACCTCTGACCTGCAGAACAGTGGAATAATAAACTTGTGTTAGTTTTAGTCACTTAATTTGTGGTAATTTGTCACAGCAGCAACAGGAAAATAATACAGAAGTTGTGAGTGGATTAAATAGGAAATTAATTATTACACATAAACATGTTAGAAAATGATTTCACTTTTAATGATACCCTTTCATTATGGCAAGTAGGTAATTGAATTAATCATTGCATTAATTTATTTTTACCACTAATACTATGGAAAGTAATTAGCAGGGAAGTTTAGAAATCTAGACGGAAGTGAGTGAAAAGGAAGTTTAGTATTCCAAGATCTGATTTCACAGAAAGAAAATGGGAAAGTATCTTATAATGATATTTTGATGAGGCAAAGAAAAGACTACTAGTAAACCTAAAACTTGGCTTTTCTAGAAGAAATTATTTATTAAATTTTCTTAGCTGTGAGAGAAGAGGGAGCAAAATACAGTGAAAGTAGCTTCATTTACATCACTTATCTTAATATATAATATACATATTAATATCTTTACATATATTTTTATTTCTTAAAATAGAACTCTCAATGTAGAAGAAAAACATCTTTTTCATAATATCTTAAGCAACCTTACTTTCTAGATATACACATGCATTAGGAGAATAGGTCCTTAAATTCTCTTTGAAATAAAATAATTTTCTCTTGGACCCAGAGGATAAAATAGATAATATTTATGATGTAGTTTAAAATCATTAAAGGATTTCATAAGAAAATTTTGCAAATATTTTATAGGAAAAGTGAAACAATTTATGCTTTTTTGTCTATTTTTATAAACAAAACAATTTCTGTGAAGCTGACTTTTGATGATTCAGGACCTATTTATTTTCAAGGCACTTCTGCTGTTCTGAAGGTTTTTGGCAGCAGGAATTCTGAGTTGGTTTTGGCTCTGGCTCTTGTGCCTTAGGGTGATAGAATGTGGGTGACTATCCAGCTGCAGCAGCAACATCTGCAGCCCACATCTCCACTGAGGAAGAACAGCAGGACAGGGCCAGCAGAAATGATGCCAGATGTGCTGTAATTATTGTATTTGCAAAACAAGTTGGTTTGATGCACCTCATCACTTATAACACTTTTTCTAAAATATGGCAAAAATTTGGAGCTTTATGTAGGGTTGTTGGCAATATTAAAAACCTATATGAATTCACTGGTAAAAATGAAAAAAAAAAAGAAAAGAATAAAGAACTTTGCTATCAGTGTCCACATTCTGAAGAGAAACCTGACAAATAGCAGATTGTTTGATACCGTTTAACTCAACAAACGATTCAGAACCACTGCTAAGGAGAACTGATGACATGGTCTCCCTGTTCCTTTGTTTTAAATCAATCATTGTTAATGCTTAAGACCAGAATAGGAGGGTGATTTTTAAGATAAAGAACAGAAAAAGGGATCCAATCTATAAACAATTCAATAGTACTAGGCACAACCACATAAAGATAAGTTGGCTACGATGCAACTGTCCTCACAGAGTGCAGGAGCTAGAAATAGTGAAGCATACATAGGAGATACCGTGGCAGGCACAAGCCCATTATATTTGGCCAACAAAGGTTTACAAACCCCCTTCTCCACTTCATTCAAAGCGACAGTATGCCCAACTTCAGCTAGTAAAATGTAAAGGCAAGCTGCTGGGAAACGTTTGGTAAAACTTTTACTTTCTTATAAAAGTGCAAGATCGGAGCTTTATGTTACTAACTTTATAATTTATTTCATCCTACCTGAAGTATAGATTTGATGCTCAAGATTGTGGCAGTCCTACTGTAACCATGAGGTGACAAAAGGAGGGAGAAAAAACCCAAAGGCTAGGATTATAGAGGGGAATAAAAGGAAAAAGAATAGATCCTAGATGATTTTGTTGAGCAAACTGATGCCAGCAGTCACCTCCATCTAGCCTTCTTGTTAAGTGGGATAATAAATCTCTGTATAGTTTAAGCCCCTCTTAATTAGATTTTTGTTACTTGCAGCTGATGGCTTTTTAAGCTGATAAACAAAATATAAATTTAGTGTAGTAAAAAAGAGACTAAAGCAATTTATCTAGTCTGTGAGTATTAGTATGATATAAATTAATGAAGTAAACCAAAATATATATGTATTGTGTATATAAATCTTAAAACATGATAAGAATTGGGAGGAATATTTAATCATGTAAGGATAAAGAATGATGAGAGATGTCACTTTAGATGGGAGTTAGTGGAGACTTTTTCAGAAGTACTACCTGATAAGAATTGGGAGGAATATTTAATCATGTAAGGATAAAGAATGATGAGAGATGTCACTTTAGATGGGAGTTAGTGGAGACTTTTTCAGAAGTACTGATGCTACAGTCATACGGACAAATAGTTCTGCGCCCTTACATTCCCCTTTTAATCTTTAGATGAAGAAATGAATCATGAGGCAGAGAGTAAAGCATTTTTTAGGAAAGGTAAAGAAAATAAGAAATACAGAAAATATAGAAAGAAGCAATATGATATAAAAGCTGTTGAAAAATAGTCGTAACATGGAATAAAAAAGAAAGCAGAAGAACTAGAATCTTTTTAAAATATTTTGAGGGGCTCCTGGGGGGCTCACTTGGTTAAGCATCTGCCTTTTGCTCCTGTTGTGATCTTAGGGTCCTGGGGCTGACCCCCACACATCAGGTTCCCTCACCGGGGAGTCTGCTTCTCCCTCCTCCTCTGCCCCCAACTCCTGTTTGCTCTCTCTAGTGCGCTCTCTCTCTCTCTCTCTCAAATAAACAAATAAAATCTTAAAAAAAGAATGTTTTGAAAATAAAACAGTATTATACTGACTACTGTGCATTAAAATGGATGAAACAATGCTTAGAAGTTAATATCATAAATTAATATTACTAGGATTAATAATTTGAATATAAATACAGATATAAACATAGATTATACATTTATGTATACATTATTATACATTATGGATACATTTTTATGGTGTAGTATTCTTGAAAATGATCACTGGCTATGCTAATGGTCGTTGTAACACGCCATTTTGTCAGCTTTCTACAAATTAGGCGCTGTGTTTATGTGCCCTACATGAACTATGTCATAACATACTTATTTCTGGATGATTTGCACCAAATGACACACATCTTTGTACTTCACATTGTCTATATGTAAAACAAAAGTTTGTATTCAGTGATCTTCAGATTCTCTGTTTTCTGTTTTTTAAAGATTTTATTTATTTATTTGACAGAGAGAGATCACAAGCAGGCAGAGAGAGAGGAGGAAGCAGGCTCCCTGCTGAGCAGAGAGCCCGATGCGGGGCTTGATCCCAGGACTCTGAGATCATGACCTGAGCTGAAGGCATCGGCTTACCTCTCTGAGCCATCCAGGTGCCCCCAGATTCTCTGTCTTCTTAAAACTGTTTTGTTTAAAATAAACTATTTTTGATAGAAACAGATTAATAATATATATGTTATAGAGTCTGTGTTTTCTTCTATCCAGGCAAATAGAGAAAAATACTACAATTCCCATATACAATGAATTTACTCTTCATTAAATTTTGTCCTTCCTAGAGATAAAACTATGTATGCCTTACTTATAAACACTTCTTTAAATTAAACGATTCAAACAGCTTTCTTGTCAATAATTCTACATGTAATAATATAATTACCTAAATAAATCTTTGTTGCATGCATAATAATCTACCAATATTTCATAACAGACATTTATCAGTCATTCAAAAATTATTAACACCCTCATTGATAGAGTAAAACTGAGTTATAAAATATTAATAAAGATAATAGTCTTTATTTCTATTCTAAATGCTATTTGTTTGTTTTTATTTACTGTCATTGAATCTGACACTATAGAGAGGGAAGTGGATCTTCTGTTCTAGGGCTAATCTGTAGAGTTCTGAGTTTGTTCTTCATACCTTTATTTGTAGAGTCTGTGTGTTCTATGATTAGGGTTCCAGTTAAGGTATTTTCCCAGAAGTCACTACTGCCCAAGGTTATCTTCTTATTGCTCCCTTCCTCAGGGTAAAGCTGACTATTCCTGTCCCTCACTCCCTTAGTTCCCTGATTTTTGCTAGGTAATTAATTAACAAAATTATTTTCAAGATCTTATATCTATTACATAGACTGTATTGCAATTGTATTTGCAGAAGTTCCTGGAGAGAATGCATACACCTAAACAGTGGTAGGAATGTCAGAAAATATGGAAAAGCAAATGCAGAATATATATTATGGAAGACATAAATATACCTAGATATATGCTACATGTGACAGCAACAGATTTTCTAAAAATAGTGACTAAACAACAACAAAAAGTATAATCTGAACCCTTCTCTGACTGAATCACAGTTGATGATTACACATTTGCTCCCATTCAGGGATACATTTTTATGGTGTAGTATTCTTGAAAATGATCACTGGCTATGCTAATGGTCGTCGTAACACGCCATTTTGTCAGCTTTCTACAAATTAGGTGCTGTGTTTATGTGCCCTACATGAACTATGTCACTGACTCCTCAAAAGCACCCTACTCAAATAGATGATATCTTTATTTTCAGTGAGAAAATTGAGGTATATAAAAAGTGACTGGGAATAGGGTTAAAATACACTCATTGTGATTCCAAACCCTCACCATGTAACTTCACATAGGTCTGCAACATTGCTGTAAGTGAAGGGGCAATGCAACATATGGAAAATGCACGGGGATCATGACAGAGGGGAATGGATTTGCTAACTTAAAAAAAAATCCTACACAATCTTTGGTATTTGTTTAGTGCTCACTAAATTTTTCATAAATATATGATGAGACACATGAACATGAGATATGTCAAATTTCAGCAATCAAATTTACTTTTGTGTGCTTTTTGCTAACTTGGATTCAAGTCCAGGAAGGGGTGGGAGAGGACAAAAGTGGTAACATAGAACCGTCATCACTCAGTTTCACCTAGGGTTAGCTCCAAGATTTTATATGTCCTTGTCCCTGGCCTTTATATGTTTTATATGTCCTTTATATGTCCTTGGCCTAAGGAAGTGTATTATTCATACAATAGCTGTTTCCTGGTTTTCAGTGCCTGGTCTATTAGCATTATTTTAACACTAAGCCCCCAGTTAACTATGGGTGGAAATTTATATCGCTCTTTCCCTTTTCCCATTACATCCTCGGAGCTCACTACACTGTTGAAGCAGCCATACTATCTCCTTCCGGGTAGCTGGTGGAGGCAAATTTTAATTCAGAACTCAGGGAGAAAGTTTTAAATGACTGTAAGAACTATTGCCCAGTGAATGAGGTTATGCTTTTTTATGAAAGCAGGTTAAAGCCAAAATCACTATTAGTGGTTAAAGAGAACACAATTTCTTTCCTCTCTGTCCTGTCATTTTAATATGAAAATGGAAGGTAATATCACATACAGATCCAGATGTTTTGAGTGTCAGCTTACAGGATAGAAATACTCAAAGGCTGACCAGGGGAAAAAAGCTGACAATAATTGCTTATATACCCTTACAATATATAAAGGCATGAAATAAGGATGTCCCACACTCACCAGTGAAGTTTTGAGAGACAGACAAGAGCTAGGCCAGTTAGGAACAGCTAGAATTTTGCACATGAAATACATGCCCCCACCCCCAAAAAATTGAAAAACAGATCCTAATTCTGAAGTCTCATCTCTGTGACACATTTTAATGCACACACACACACACACACACACACACACATTTGGTTGTTCATTGTACCAAGTTGCTTCCTAATTCTAGGTTTGCTATTAATTCATCACTTGCTTTACCAAGATTGCAATGTTAAAATTCACATACGTTCTTTCCAAAACTACTATTAACAGTTCCAAGTTTCTGTGTAATTGGACAGCTTTCTAAGTCATATTTATTAATCTTTTACTATAATTAAATAAACTTTTGATATGTTTACAAGAAATATCATTCTAGAATATTACTCTTATTGTGTCATTTCTTTTATAAAAATTTTAGTATCTTCCAATCACCTAAATGACAAAGCTCCCTAATACTAAAAGCCTTCAAGGTGCTTTGATAACCTGAATTCAAACACCATTCCCAGTCTCTTTTCCAACAAAGAATCCCACTATCTTGTACCCTCAATGATTTCAAACATATCACTGCTCTATAATTCACTCATGCATTCATTCTCTTATTCATTCACTCCAAAGATATTCATGGGACACCAACTATATGCAAGGTACAGTCAAAGAAAAAACAGTAGGGATACAAATTTCCTTTTTGCAATTTTCATTGTCGTCAGAGAAAATAGAAAGTTGATTATAAATAAGCAAACTGCACTGTATTAAAGGGTGAAGAATACTAAGAGTAAAACAAAACTAAATAAGAACATGTGAGGAGTTCCAAGAATGAGCATGTTGAGAAAAATATTTTTCTACAAACATTGAACCCTAAAGGGGAATTAATGAGCCTGTCCCTTCCAGAGCAGAGAGATTTTAATTTGAATACACTGCTACTCTTGGGCAACACACACTGAAACTTGTCTCACCCCGCAAACTGTTCTCAAATTTGAATACCCCGTTTCCTTTATAGTGTTGAAGCCCTGACATTTAATGGTATCACTCCAGGCTCTCTTATCAAGTTGTCTAAATTAAATTCTAATTATCCTATGAAAATGCCAGCTCCCCCCAAATACCGAAAACAAGTGCCGAAGTACAAGCCAGCCAATGTAAACCCTTCATCCATTTCTCTTCCTCTTCCTCACAGGCCATAGTCACGGTACAAAGTGCAAAGTCAGACTTTCTTGGCCATCTCAGTGGCTGACCTTTTGCATTCCTCATGCTGTTCTCTGTTAAGTATACCCTGGTGTTACTCGTGAAAGCAGAAAACATTTTTATTTATATTTTAATTTTATTTTTTAAAATATTCTATTTATTTACTTAACAGAGAGAGATAGGGAGAGAGGGAACACAAGTAGGGGAAATGGGAGAGGGAGAAGAACGCTTCCTGCTAAGCAGAGAGCAGAGAGCTGGATGCCAGGCTCATCCTAGGACCTGAGCCAAAGGCAGAGGCCTAAAGACTGAGCCACCCAGGAGACCAGGAAGCATTTTTAAACTGACCATTTTAGCCACTTTTTTAACGTTTCTATCGGCGTCCCATTGCTATTAGGATGAAGAAATCTTTTCTTCAAAAGTTTTGGACGTGGGTGCCTGGGTGGCTCAGTGGGTTAAGCCACTGCCTTCGGCTCAGGTCATGATCTCAGAGTCCTGGGATCGAGTCCCACATCGGGCTCTCTGCTCAGCAGGGAGCCTGCTTCCTCCTCTCTCTCTCTGCCTGCCTCTCTGCCTACTTGTGATCTCTCTCTGTCAAACAAATAAATAAAATCTTAAAAAAAAAAAAAAGTTTTGGACGTGATGGGTGCCTGGGTGGCTCAGTGGGTTAAGCCGCTGCCTTCGGCTCAGGTCATGATCTCAGGGTCCTGGGATCGAGTCCCACATCAGGCTCTCTGCTCAGCAGGGAGTCTGCTTCCCTTCCTCTCTCTCTGCCTGCCTCTCTGCCTACTTGTGATCTCTCTCTGTCAAATAAATAAATAAATAAATAAATAAAATCTTTAAAAAAAAAAAAGTTTTGGACATGATGTCATCACCGCCTACCTCTCTCTCCTGATTGATTACCAAGCTGCTCTTGGGTCCATCTGCTCAGGTCACATGACCTTGCTTCGGTTCCACCAAGGTTCCATGTTTTGTTTTTTTTTTAAGAATTTTTTTTTTAATTTTATTTATTTATTTGACAGAGATCACAAGTAGGCAGAGAGGCAGACAGAGAGAGGAAGGGAAGCAGGCTCCCCGCTGAGCAGAGAGCCTGATGTGGGGCTCGATCCCAGGACCCAGGGATCATGACCTGAGCCAAAGGCAGAGGCTTTAACCCTCTGAGCCACCCAGGCGCCCCGGGTTCCATGTTTTCTTGAACCACAGGTTCTTTAATACTGTTCCCTCCTTTCTGTACTAGTTCTTCCTTTAAGCCAAATCTTTGATAACTAATATTATGCTTTCTAACATCACTCAAACAATAGAATTTAAGGCAGCTGTAACTTTCCCTCAGATGCTTTTCCTCACTCCCCACACCCCACTCAAAAATCAAGATATTTTTCTAACTTGTTTTTCACAGAACCCTTATGCTTCCTTTAGAACATATCTCAGTCTGTAACAGTGTATTTATTATTTGTTTTTCCCCATACCGATTATCCCTTAGACCAAAGTCCCACAGCAGCAGGGACTATATTTCTTTTGGCTCACAGTTTTATTCCCCTTATCTAGCAGTTTTGCTGGCACATAGTAGGAAATCTCATAGTATTGGTTAAATGAATGAGTGAATAGCCAAATCTGCCTCTGCTATTTTGTAAAAAACAATTTAAAACATCTGCAAAGTTCCCTTAACTTCTTATTGCAAATATCTGTATTAATTAGGAAGGTATCATTTCTATAAAATTGAATTAGTTGCATGTGGCTTCTAAATAATCCTTAAATATTACACTAAGTACAGGAATAATTTGCAAGTTAAGTTACTCTTACACATTTTTGCAACTTGATCTGTAATTGTGTTTTGAAAAATATAAAATATAGCAGAATATAAATATGAAAACAATATAAATATAAAATGTATATAAAATTTTAAGATGGCAGAATTTTATTGATTGAATTATTATTTATTGTGACATTCTGGGTAGACTTTTCTTACTTTAGTGTGTATTACTAATAAGTCCTACCTTAGTAATACTATCACAAGAACTTTTTTTTTAAGTAGAGGTTATGAGGCATCCATAACTCTTAGAACTTTTGTGATTTTTTCTTCAGAGTAACTTCTGAAGTCAAAGGTCTCCAAAAGCAAAGATAGAAGCTATAGATGAACTCAATAGGGAACAAACCACAGAGGATGAGTTGAAATGTACCACAGGAGCTGTGTTTGAAGATAGACTCTCTGGGTCAGGTTGGAGTACAGTGTTATGTCAAACAACTAACTATCCATACAAACCAAATTCCCATGCAACTTTAGCAGTGATATATGTTCTCATTAAAGTAGTCAAGTATGCGTTCCTCAGAATGATTGAGTCCATTTCTATAGTTACCAATCTACTACAAAAGAAAGTATACTAGTTACGATGAACTTACAACATAACTGTACAAGGGATCACACTACAACTTCTGTATACTCTGCATTGCACATTTCCACACATCTTTCCAGTCTATAAAATTGCCTACCATAGGGGCACTTGGGTGGTTCAGTGGGTTAAAGCCTCTGCTTTTGGCTCAGGTCATGGTCCCGGGGTCCTGGGATCAAGCCCCGCATCGGGATCTCTGCTCAGCGGGAAGTCAGCTTCCTCCTCTCTCTCTCTCTCTCTCTGCTTGCCTCTCCACGTACTTGAGATCTCTGTCTGTCAAATAAATAAAATCTTAAAAAAAAAATTGCCTACTATAGAATCATGATTGTGAATAAAAAATGAAATTCTAGTGTTGAATGGGCTGCTGAATTTAGAAACAAGCCCTATATTTTCTTCATAAAAAAATTTTTGCTATTTTTATAATTTTTATGAATTGAGTTACTTTTACCTAACCCATTCCAAATAATAAAAACAGATTCTATCAAAGTATCATATTTCCAATCCAAATAAAGATGAATATCCAAGAAGGGAAGGAAGGAAACTATTAAATGCTTTATAAATTACAAGGATGTAATTATTTCGTGGTTCAATTAGCTAATGACTAAAGTTATTTGAGTCCTTAAAGAGTTCAGTGTGAATGCAGAGAGTTATAATTTTTATAAACTAGATAACTCATATTAAGAAAACAATTCCTAAGAATTAAATAATATTTTACGAGTTTTAAAATTATAGTGGTGATAGTAGTACATAATTTTAGAATAACTAGGAAAGCGAGAAAATTAATTATGCTTATTAGAAAAGCAATGGAGATAATATTTTTAGGCTAAGAAAAACAATATAGGATAGAAAACTCATAAAAGCATGATATATTTTAATGCACCTACACTGTTATTCTATCCCTGTGTTCCATAATTGTTAAATCCAATTTCTCAGTGCCGATGATCCATCATATAAATTGACTTAGAATATAACTGATGTTCTCCTTATATCAGTAAACTTCAATTTATGTTTTAGCTATTAAAAATATATACGCAGTTTGGGCGCCTTGGTGGCTCAGTCATTAAGCGTCTGCCTTCAGCCTGGGTCATGATCCCAGGGTCCTGGGATCCAGCCCTGAATCAGGCTCTCTGCTCAGAGCGAAGACCATTTTCCCTCTCACACTCCCTCTGCTTGTGTTCTCTCTCTTGCTGCCTCTCTGTAAAATAAAGAAATAAAATCTAAATAAAATAAAATAAGAATATATATGCAACATTGTCTCACTGATTAGATACTATAATAAATCTATTTTACTGAAAAAAAAAATCAATGCAAATTTATATTTTTTAATTGGAATGCACTGTATTCATCTGAATTCCTTGTTTTTTTAAAGAACATTTGGAAATCTGAAAAGCAAACAAACCAAAAATTCAGCCTAAGAAAATATCTATGTGTTTTTCCTTGAACATTTTTTGACATTTAATTTTTTATTAACATATAATGTACTATTTGTTTCAGGAGTACAGGTCTGTGATTCATCAGTCTTACACAATTCACAATGTTTACCATAGCACATACCCTCTCTGTTCATTTACAGAAATGAACTCTCTATCCTTGGGAGTCTTGCTATTGTCACTGAGAATTTTCTTGAGATGCTTGGGAATTTTTATTTAGTGAATGAGTTAATATCTCACATGATCATCATCCTTGAAATATGCCCATTACTGTCCCAAACCACCATCATAAATAAGCAGATAATATAAACGTCTTGCTGTTAGGACCCAGGTTTAAAGTCTGGGCATTTCCTTCTATCTGCCCAGTACCCATTGCATGTAGACTACACGCCAATATTTTGACATAGTCATGAAGACTCCACTTAATTGTGATGGTTAGTTTTATGTGTCAACTTACCTAGAATGTACTAGGTTATTTAACCAAACACTAATTATTTATTATTTATTTAACCAAACTCTAATGTAGGTGTTGCGGTTAACTTAGATGGTTAACATCTACAAGAAGTTGTCATTAAGTAAAGGTAATTATCCTCATTTATGTGGATCGACCTCATCCAGTTAGTTAAAAATCCACAGGAACAAAAATTGAGATTTCCTGGAGAAGAAATTCTGCCTCACAGTTATAACATCAACTTCTACCTGAATTTCTAGCCTGCTGACTTGCCCTATAGATTTAATCCTGCCAGTTTCTATAACTGCATGGGCCAATTCCTTAAAATCAGTCTCTTCGTGTGTCTATGTGTGTGCATGTAGGCGTATCTGTATGTATACGTATGTGCATACACACACGTGCATAGCCTATTGATTCTGTTTCTCTGGAGAACCCTAATACAATGATCTAACTGTGTCCTCTCTCTAGCCTCGTTTCCCACTACTCTCTCCATTACCCAGTCTACTGGAGGGAAAACTAACTTGGATTTAACATTCTTGAATTAGAACTTTCCCCCCACTTCTGGTGTTCAGTTTCCTAATTCGGTCATTATTGTACCATGGTTCTCTGGCTCTTTTAGAATTCCAATTTTTTTCCTGAAAACTATTAGCCAAAATTCTTATCATGTGGAATTTACTTATTTTGACATGGAGTTAGGAGTTTAAGATTTTCTTTTGCTTTTTTTAAATTAAAAATTTTACTTGTCCTTCAGATATCTGAGTATTTTCATTTCAATTATTATAAATATATTTTTTACTTAAAGAATTGAAGATAAAGATTTTAGAAGGAAATTGCATTTGGAAGAAATTTCCTCAAAAACATATCTGTGACCTCAATTGATTCCCACCATCTTTTTGTGTTTTTCATCTATCATTTATCTATCTATCCATCTATCTATCATCTATCATTATATCTTCTCTTTTTTTTTGCAACATTATTTGAAAAATAATAATGATCTAAATTAAGAAATAAATATTTGTATGGTTTGGGTCTTGAATCTACTCATTTTTTGTTTTATCTGGTTTATATCATGATATCAGTGAGGTGAATATTTCAAGATTCTTGATGTCTACTTATTTCCCATGTACTTTAGCAGAATTTTCATTCAACTTCTTGAATTAAGTATGTTTAGCCATTTAAAGTTAATAGTTACATATATACTTAGCCTTTTTCAAAGTTTTTAAATAATATTTTACTCCTTTGGTTTTTATCATTTTGGGCCATTCTAAAAACATTTGATCCTCTTTCCCTAGAGAAAGAATAACATCTCAAAATTACAGTGTTCTAATTTTTTTTATTATCAGTGGATTGTTTACTTAATAGGAATATTTTCCTGGTAAAGACTAACAACAATATAAAAATTCATAAGTGCTTATAACTGAGTCTTTTTGTTCTCTCTTGTTCCCATTTCTTTCTAATTGCAAACCATACTTCTCTGGAAAGAGGATATTTACTCCTTAATAGACTTTCTCCTCCTGCTGTTGATTCTTTAGCTAAAGTCATAATCCCACATTTGTGACATTATAATCATCTCTACAGTCACTAATTGTTCTAAAATGCTACTTTAGGTGAAGATATACAGCAGGGAGTCAGTGAAATACCGCAAAACAAAGATGCTATTTTCAATTCTGCACAATTTTTTGTGTGAGGAAGGGGACAATTCTCAAATAGAAGTTGATTACCTGCAATTGTTTCAAGTTATGGTGCTTTATAAGTTTAAATAATTGTCATGATTCTTAACTTAGTTACATTTTCATGCTTATTATGATAGATGTTTAATCATTTTATCTGGTGACCAAGTATAATTAATCATTATGCATTTCTTGGGTGTTATAGAGTACAGCCTATGTTTATGTGGGCCCAAAGGTACGAAATTCCTAATCACTTTCTGAAGATAGTTATTTGAATAATTTTGTGTGGAAACATCCAGGTGAAAGTAAATTATAAAGTCTTTGGGAAAAGTCACTTGGATTTTGAAATTAGAATTATATATGAAGAAAATCATTTATAAAATATTAGATTCCTCTTTGTCAGTCTCTACATGTTGTTATACAAGTTTATATACATTTAATATGATTTAATGCAAACACAAATCTGACTCCAGAAACAATAAAGGATGACTTTTATTTATTTATTTAATTTTTTTTTAAAGATGTATTTATTTGAGAGAGAGAGAGAGAGAGAGAGAGAAAGAGTGACAGTGTGAGCAGGAGAGAAAATCTCAAGCAGCTGCCCACTGAGTCTGGAGCCAAATGCAGACCTGGATCTCATGACTCTGAGATTATGAGCTGAGCTAAGACCAAGAGTCAGATACTCAACTGACTGAGCCACCCAGGCACCCCCCAAAATATATGTATTTTTTAATTAAGTATTCCCTAAAAGGACCTTCATGGGTGTTTTAAGCTCATTACTCTGAAAGCTCATTAGAATTCCCCTCCAGAATTCCTTGTTTCCTTCCCAAATCCTACAATTTTGAAAATATTTATTATGCTCCAATCTCTCTTATCCATGTGCTTCTTTCAGTTATACCTCTTCCCCCTTTACCACTTCCTTTAGCTTCCCATTTCATATGACTGTCCAAATACTGGAATTAAGTTCTTCCCTACTTGCTGTCTGATCTAAGCGACCCAAAGGCAATTCTCCTATCATCCTGTTTTCCTGTGTCATATGCTTTTGCATATATTGCTTTCCTTATAAAAACATTCATGAACCATTTCTGATGGATAAAAGTTTTACTTATTTTCAGAAGGATAATAATTCTTTCCTTAGTGCATTATTAAAATAAATATTGTACCATGTTACCAATGTTATACTTAGAGTAAGATAGCAAAGAATGTTGATCCACTCAACTATTTGATTTATCAATTTACAAATAACTCCAAACTTAACCTTAACCCTACTCTTAAAAAAAAAAAAAAAACAGCAACAAATTAATCTAAAAATAGAATCTCACAAAGTGCCAAGGTATGGTGGCCCCTTAGCTAGCTCCTTAAATAATAGCAAATATTTTCTCCAGTAATTATGCTCTTTTCCATATATTGAAATTTCTACTTACTCAACTAAACAAATTACCATATCATATTTATATTTAGGTCTGTACTTCCAAAGAAATTACTCAGTCTAGAGTAGGTTTAAGTTTCCAACCCACCATATTTTCCATTATTGGAACTCCCTATGGGTTTTTATAGAAACCACCTTTCATTGCTGTCTTCAGTTTACTCATTTGTTTTCTGAGGAAATATCCTATTAGACAGCTATAATTCTATTATAAATCTATAAACATTTCAAAAGTAAAGTGAGAATACCTGGAATAAGAGGAGGAGGCTAAAGATATTTCACAGACTCAATAATTTAGGATTGTAACAGATATAAGAGGATCAATCACACAGTCCCTCACTACCCCTTTTTGCTTGAATTATGTTAATAAATGGCTATCCAGCCTCTGAAAGTTTCCACTGACAGAAAAGCTAAAAATTTCCAACCTGTCCAATTTCACTTATGGGCATCTAACAGTCCTTTCATATAATTAATTAATTTCTATGTTGTTCAATCATTATTTTGAGTTCCTCTCATTGTTGCAAGGTGGTCGAGGACATTTATTCAACCACTTGAGTATAATTATTATAGGCTCTATAATAATTTCTCTTTTCCAAATTAAACATGACCAGTTTCTTCAATTCTGAAAACATGATTCTAGATTCTCAAATTTATCAATGATCATCTAGGATTCAGCCCCCACAAATAAACACACAACTCAAGTGGTCGAATTTAATCCCAGGTTAGGTGAGACTTTATATCCTTTGAATGGACATGATATTTCAATTAATTTTGTTCAACATGAAAATGTATTTTTCTAATAGCCCAAGCATATGTTTAGTTTAAATACAGGTAATTCTAACATTTGAATGCAAATAAAACCATCCTTCAAATCATCTGTATTCTTATTACTTAGTAAGAAGTATTTGATAATTACTGAATGTAGTTTTAAAATGTCCATGTTTGCATATGTATATGAATGCAATGAAAAGATAATGATTAATTAAATTCTGAAGAGACATGGATTGAGAGAGATTTGAAAGAGAAAGAGAGTTCTTAGACCATGGGTAAACACAATTCAGCTACAAGCTAAATGAAAAGCAGAGTGTAATTCAAATAAATGCAGCAATAGGGAAATATTATAGAAAAAATGGAGAATCCTTGTATAGATTTATTTCCTAACATGGTCAACTAAAATGGAAGAGCTTGCATTGCTGAGTAAAACATGGGTACTAAAGAAGATACGACCTTTGAGTTGAACATCATCACAATAAGTTCTTAGGGATAATCTATTTACTCTTATTACCTTGAGTTCAGTCTCTTCGGTATAAACTGTTCTTTTTTGTGGGGGGGGGGTCCACTTTGTCCATAAGTACTTTTTTTAAAAAAGATTTTATTTATTTGACAGAGACAGCAAGAGAGGGAACACAAGCCATAAAATGGGAGAAGGAGAAGTAGAATTCCCATGGAGCTGGGAACCCAATGCGGGGCTCGATCCCAGGACCCTGGGATCATGACCAGAGCTGGAGGCAGACACTTAATGACTGAGCCACCCAGGTGCCCATAAGTACTTTATTTTTAATTCTTTTAAAATTAATTAACATATAATGTATTATTAGATTCAGAGGTAGAGTTCAGTGATTCATCAGTCTTATATAATACCCAGTGCTCCTTACATCAAGTGTCCTCCTTAATGTCCATCACCCAGTTACTCCACCCCCACCCTGCTCCTCTCCAGCAACCCTCAATTTGTTTCTTATGATTAAGAGTCTCTCATGGTTTGTCTCTCTCTGTTTTTCTCTTGTTTTATTTTTTCCCTCTCTTCCCCTGTGATTCTCTGTTTTGTTTCTTAAATTCCACATATGAGTGAGATCATGTAGTTTTCTTTCTCTGATTGACTTATTTCACTTAGCATAATGCCCTCTAATTCCATCAATGTCATTGCAAATGGAAAGATTTCATTTTTTTGGTGGCTGAGTAGTATTCCACTGTGTGTGTGTGTGATATATACACACCACCTCTTCTTTATCCATTCATCAGTTGATGGATAATCTGGGCTCTTTCCAAATTTTAGCTATTGTAGATATCGTTGCTGTAAACATCTGGGTGTAGGTGCCCCTTCATCTCACCACATTTTTATCTTGGGAGTAAGTATTTAGTAGTGCAGTTTCTGGGTCAGAGGATGGCTCCATTTTCAACCTCTTGAGGAACCTCCATGCTGTTTTCCAGAGGGGCTGTACAAGCCTGTATTCCCACCAGCAGTGTAATAGGGTTCTTCTTTCTCTGCATCCTTGCCAATATCTGTCACTTCCTGACTTATTAATTTTAGCCATTCTGACTGGTGTGAGGTGATATCTTATTGTGGTTTTGATTTGTATTTCTCTGATACCAAGAGATGTTGATCATTTTTTCATGTGTCTATATATCTGTTGGCCATTCATCTGTCTTCTTTGGAGAAATGGCTGTTCATGTCTTCTGCCCATTTTCTGACTGGATAATGTGTTTTTTGGGTGTTGAGTTTTGATAAGTTCTTTAATAGATTTTGGAACAGCCCTTTATCTGATAAGACCTTTGCAAATATCTTCTCCCATTCTGTCAAAAGTCAACTATTCCCTCTGCTGTGCAAAAGCTTTTTATCTTGATAAAGTCCCAATACTTTTTTTTTTAATTTTTTATTTTTTATAAACATATATTTTTATCCCCAGGGGTACAGGTCTGTGAATCACCAGGTTTACACACTTCACAGCACTCACCAAAGCACATACCCTCCCCAATGTCCATAATCCCACCCCCTTCTCCCAAACCCCCTCCCCCCAGCAACCCTCAGTTTGTTTTGTGAGATTAAGAGTCACTTATGGTTTGTCTCCCTCCCAATCCCATCTTGTTTCATTTATTCTTCTCCTACCCACTTAAGCCTCCATGTTGCATCACCACTTCCTCATATCAGGGAGATCATATGATAGTTGTCTTTCTCTGCTTGACTTATTTCGCTAAGCATGATACACTCTAGTTCCATCCATGTTGTTGCAAATGGCAAGATTTTATTTCTTTTGATGGCTGCATAGTATTCCATTGTGTATATATACCACATCTTCTTGATCCATTCATCTGTTGATGGACATCTAGGTTCTTTCCATAGTTTGGCTATTGTGGACATTGCTGCTATAAACATTCGGGTGCATGTGCCCCTTTGGATCACTACATTTGTATCTTTAGGGTAAATACCCAATAGTGCAATTGCTGGGTCATAGGGCAGTTCTATTTTCAACATTTTGAGGAACCTCCATGCTGTTTTCCAGAGTGGCTGCACCAGCTTGCATTCCCACCAACAGTGTAGGAGGGTTCCCCTTTCTCCGCATCCTCGCCAGCATCTGTCATTTCCTGACTTGTTGATTTTAGCCATTCTGACTGGTGTGAGGTGATATCTCATTGAGGTTTTGATTTGTATTTCCCTGATGCCGAGTGATATGGAGCACTTTTTCATGTGTCTGTTGGCCGTCTGGATGTCTTCTTTGCAGAAATGTCTGTTCATGTCCTCTGCCCATTTCTTGATTGGATTATTTGTTCTTTGGGTGTTGAGTTTGCTAAGTTCTTTATAGATTCTGGACACTAGTCCTTTATCTGATATGTCGTTTGCAAATATCTTCTCCCATTCTGGCAGTTGTCTTTTGATTTTGTTAACTGTTTCCTTTGCTGTGCAAAAGCTTTTGATCTTGATGAAATCCCAATAGTTCATTTTTTCCCTTGCTTCCCTTACCTTTGGCGTTGTTCCTAGGAAGATGTTGCTGCGGCAGAGGTCGAAGAGGTTGCTGCCCGTGTTCTCCTCAAGGATTTTGATGGATTCCTTTCTCACATTGAGGTCCTTCATCCATTTTGAGTCTATTTTTTTGTGTGGTGTAAGGAAATGGTCCAATTTCATTTTTCTGCATGTGGCTGTCCAATTTTCCCAACACCATTTATTGATGAGGCTGTCTTATTTCCATTGGACATTCTTTCCTGCTTTGTCGAAGATTAGTTGACCATAGATTTGAGGGTCTATTTCTGGGCTCTCTATTCTGTTCCATTGATCTATGTGTCTGTTTTTGTGCCAGTGCCATGCTGTCTTGATGATGACAGCTTTGTAATAGAGCTTGAAGTCCGGAATTGTGATGCCACCAACGTTGGCTTTCTTTTTCAATATCCCTTTGGCTATTCGAGGTCTTTTCTGGTTCCATATAAATTTTAGCATTATTTGTTCCATTTCTTTGAAAAAGATGGATGGTACTTTGATAGGAATTGCATTAAATGTGTAGATTGCTTTAGGTAGCATAGACATTTTCACAATATTTATTCTTCCAATCCAGGAGCATGGAACATTTTTCCATTTCTTTGTGTCTTCGTCAATTTCTTTCATGAGTACTTTATAGTTTTTTGAGTATAGATTCTGTGTCTCTTTGGTTAGGTTTATTCCTAGGTATCTTATGGTTTTGGATGCAATTGTAAATGGGATTGACTCCTTAATATCTCTTTCTTCTGTCTTGCTGTTGGTGTAGAGAAATGCAACTGATTTCTGTGCATTGATTTTATATCCTGACACTTTACTGTTTCCTTTGCTGTGCAAAAGCTTTTGATCTTGATGAAATCCCAATAGTTCATTTTTTCCCTTGCTTCCCTTTCCTTTGGCATTGTTCCTAGGAAGATGTTGCTGCGGCAGAGGTCGAAGAGGTTGCTGCCCGTGTTCTCCTCAAGGATTTTGATGGATTCCTTTCTCACATTGAGGTCCTTCATCCATTTTGAGTCTATTTTTGTGTGTGGTGTAAGGAAATGGTCCAATTTCATTTTTCTGCATGTGGCTGTCCAATTTTCCCAGCACCATTTATTGAAGAGGCTGTCTTTTTTCCATTGGACATTCTTTCCTGCTTTGTCGAAGATTAGTTGACCATAGATTTGAGGGTCTATTTCTGGGCTCTCTATTCTGTTCCATTGATCTATGTGTCTGTTTTTGTGCCAGTACCATGCTGTCTTGATGATGACAGCTTTGTAATAGAGCTTGAAGTCCGGAATTGTGATGCCACCAACGTTGGCTTTCTTTTTCAATATCCCTTTGGCTATTCGAAGTCTTTTCTGGTTCCATATAAATTTTAGCATTATTTGTTCCATTTCTTTGTAAAAGATGGATGGTAAGAACATACTATGAGCAACTCTACGGCAATAAATTTGACAATCTGGAAGAAATGGATGTATTCCTAGAAACATATAAACTACCACAACTGAACCAGGAAGAAATAGAAAGCCTGAACAGACCCATAACCAGTAAGGAGATTGAAACAGTCATTAAAAATCTCCAAACAAACAAAAGCCCAGGGCCAGACGGCTTCCCGGGGGAATTCTACCAAACATTTAAAGAAGAACTAATTCCTATTCTCCTGAAACTGTTCCAAAAAATAGAAATGGAAGGAAAACTTCCAAACTCATTTTATGAGGCCAGCATCACCTTGATCCCAAAACCAGACAAGGATCCCACCAAAAAAGAGAGCTATAGACCGATATCCTTGATGAACACAGATGCGAAAATACTCAACAAAATACTAGCCAATAGGATTCAACAGTACATTAAAAAGATTATTCACCACGACCAAATGGGATTTATTCCAGGGCTGCAAGGTTGGTTCAAATCCGCAAATCAGTCAATGTGATACAACACATCAATAAAAGAAAGAACAAGAACCATATGATACTCTCAATAGATGCTGAAAAAGCATTTGACAAAGTACAGCATCCCTTCCTGATCAAAACTCTTCAAAGTGTAGGGATAGAGGGCACATACCTCAATATCATCAAAGCCATCTATGAAAAACCCACCGCAAATATCATTCTCAATGGAGAAAAACTGAAAGCTTTTCCGCTAAGGTCAGGACCACGGCAGGGATGTCCATTATCACCACTGCTATTCAACATAGTGCTAGAGGTCCTAGCCTCAGCAATCAGACAACAAAAGGAAATTAAAGGCATCCAAATCGGCAAAGAAGAAGTCAAATTATCACTCTTCGCAGATGATATGATACTATATGTGGAAAACCCAAAAGACTCCACTCCAAAACTGCTAGAACTTATACAGGAATTCAGTAAAGTCCTAATACTTTTGCCTTCATTTGCCTTGCCTTTGGAGACATGTCTAGAAAAAAGTTGTTGTGGCTGAGGTCAAAGAGGTTGCTGTTTGTGTTCTCTCCTAGGATTCTGATGGATTCCAATCTCATAAACTGTTCTGACACTGGGAAATGAAATAGAAATAGTGAAAAGTTCTAATTCACAAACTAATGAAGATCATTAACTCACAAATTTACTATAACAAATCGCTGGGATAAAATTTGGTCTATCAAAATGCTGTGTCTTGATATTGATAAAAGTATATTTTAAACACATCCATATAAGGGGCACCTGGGTGCTCAGTGAGTTAAGCCTCTGCCTTCAGCTCAGGTCATGATCTCAGGGTCCTGGGATCAAGCCCCACATCAGGCTCTCTGCTCAGCAGGAAGCCTGCTTCCCCTTCTCTCTCTGCCTGCATCTCTTCCTATTTGTGCTCTCTCTCACTCTCTGTCAAATAAATAAATAAAACCTTTAAAAATAAATAAATAAATCCATATACAATTTTAGGGTATCTAAAATTTGAATATAATAATATTAAAAATAAATAAATAAATAAATAAAATGGCTAGCAGGAATAAGTCATTTTTTGGGATAGCATTAATAAAAATTAAAATATTAGTCAACATCTTAAACATGAATGCTTTCATTACCTTGCCGGGGAATTAAATTGAGCAAAGCAAAATTTATATCTTTACTATTTACAAGAAATTCACCTAAAAATAAAATGCCACCCGAAGGTTGAAAGGAAGGAAAAGAGTATATATTTCAATTAATTAATGTGAATGAAGACCAAGCATAGTAATCTTTGTAATAGGAAAATCCACAGCTATGATTCTCAAAGCTTAAACAATTAATTACACAAAAATGTATAACTTCTCTGGTTACAAGTTAAAGTGTGTATACTGAATAGGTTGATGACATTGGCATCTCAGAAAAGTTGTAATTCAAAATTTCCACATTTTCTTGTTTGGGTTTCAGTAAGTTAACAGAGCACTTTGGAGATATGCAATTGCAGGCCAAGAGTCTAAGGATGGCAGAGTTTGGCCTGCTCAAAAAATTAGGAAAGAAGAGGAAGGACAGCGGCACATTCTAGATGATGCTGAAATTATCATCTGCTGTGATCAACCTTTCTCTGGAAGCCTACTACCTAGAGCGGACCAAAGGGTGGTGGTGTTGTAGGGAAGCTAGAACATGTGGCTCCCGCCAGTGTGGCTGCTAGATGGGTGGCAGCATCAGAACTATGGAGGAAAGTAATTGTAACATACAGATCACATTAAGAGACTAAGTCAAAGTGGACCAAACAGATCGACCAGAACCAGAAAATAAAGAACTAACTTAAAATCGTCTGACTTGAAAAAAACAAAACAAAGAAAAAAAACAAAACAACAAAACAAAACACAACACAACACAAAAACCCACTGTGAGTCAAAATCCCTTTTCTCTAAATGTTCTAAGGAGAGAAGAATCCTTGCAAGTCTATGATTCCTTGTACCCAAGGGAAAGTGTACTGGGAGAAAGAGGACAGTGGTGGCTGACTAGAGTTACAGACTTCGACTAAAATAGTTTTCCTTAAAATATATTACCAGCAGGTACAAAAACACTACTTCCAAGGGTCCCTGTCTCAGTTTGCTGGCCAATTCTTCTCTTTAGTAAAACATTAGACCCCTGGACTCTGTGATTTGATAGTTGTCACACACACACACACACACACACACACCCTATTGATCCCAACAGAGAATGTCCATAAAAACTCAATTTACTTCAGTCATTGCAATAGAAAGGGGAAAAGGACTAACATAGAAAATATTTTGCATTTTTGCTGATTATTCAACTACTACAATGTGAAGTCTGCTGTTTGAACAAATGTTCATATCTGAGTTCCAATTTAAAGAAATTTACTTTTGCGTTTTTAATGAAACCTCTATGAACACATGTCACATTGTTCTGCCTTATTTTATGTCACATCACTTCTTTTCAACCATTGTATTTTGACTCAGAACAACTCTTTCTTTCCCTTGAGGAGAGGAACAACCTGAATTATTTTATTGAACTGCCATTTGAATTTGAAGGAATTTTCCATTTTGAAAGTTGAATTTTTCCAATGAGGTATTTCAGTAAAATGTACTCTGAAAATTAAACAATTGAGGTGAACTGGTTATATACTGAATTCCATTATATAAATATTAATAACAAAAACAAGCAAAAAATTTTTTAAAAAAGATTTTCATCATTTATCATTATCTGCACAGCTTCAATAAAGCTAATTAAAAATCTCATTTTCACAGTAGGTAATAGGTTTAAATAAGGCTCTAATAATTCTTTCAAGAAATAATAAAATACAACTATGTCTTTATACAAAGTATCAATTTTCAGGTTGATTTAGCCACAAAAAAGTATGATTTTAAGTATAAAATGTATTGTACATCAAGTAAGTTATATTAGAGGAGTCTAAACACTGCCTCTTTAAAATAAAATATATTTACATATTTATTATAGCATTAGAGAAAATTAAGAATGACATGCATAGAATGCAGGTTTGAATGCTCTTTATCTTTGCCATGGGCACATCACCTGCTAGGACACATGCAATCATTTTGGCTAATATGAATTCACTGCCACTGTGAACAGCTAGGTGAGAAGAAAGAGCACCTGCCAACATGCGCCTCCCTGTTGGGCTTTGATTTTGTCTACATTGTTTTCAAATACCTATTTTAACACAGAGTTTCCTTGTCCACTAAATTTGAAGGGAGCTTTTCAGCTTCTGCTAAATGGGTAGTTCTTCCTCTGTGATTCAGTGTCTAAGCTCAGATAATCCAACCTCTTTTATGAAAAGGTCATTGACTTCTAAGACATCTGGTTTCATATTAAGACATTTTCTTATTTTCAGATCATTCTTTTTTTATATTGTGCTGAATGTCTTCCATATGCAGCAGCTATTCTTCTCTTTGCCCCGAGTGTTGTACTTTTCCTGTATTTAAAAGCACTCATTACTCTAAAATGTGTATATCAAGGATGTACCCTATGCAAGGTACTGTATAAAGAACAACTCCAAATAGTAACACAGAACATAAGTACATGACATCTTTTCAAGTATTTGGAAATATATGCCTTTTTTTCCAGGCTAAAATTGCAAGTCTGTGTCAACCATTTTTTATTGATTTTACCTCATAAACATTATATATTTATTTTCATCTTCACTGCCATTCTGTTAGTCAAAGTTTCCTAATTGACCATGAATATATTAAGCTTCATGCTAATTCTGTGTTTACAGGGTTAGTGAGCCCTAAAATATGCAAAATCAATTCACTCTCTGTTTGGTTAATATCTATTAAGCAGCTTCTCATTTAAACATGAACACAATTTTAAACATTTTGTACATAAGATACATAATATAATTATATAATATAAAAATATTATACATAATATATTTGTAAAAATACAAATATCCTGTTTGGTCTGTCCTTGCATACTTTTCCAACATCAATTTTCACTACTCTTCCTTTTAGTCATGCCATATTTCAGTTTTGAAACATTCCAAACTCTTACCTGCTTCCAGACCTCACCATATGCAACTTCTCTTCCTGGATTTCATTTCAAACTAATCTCCCTAAGAAAATTAGCCACCATTCTTTACTAATGACCTGGAAGGAAACCGAGTCTAACTATCCTGCAGACGAAATTGCTTTCAGCTCACCAAAATCCACTACCTCTACTTCTGAACTGTATACCACTTGGGTACAAGACTTTAAGAAGCAGTCTACCTCCTGCAGCTTGAGCTCTCTCTCTCTCTCTCTCTCTTTTTTTTTTCCCCCTTTCACCTCTCCCTGAACTGATGTAATAATAAGTCCCCAGGGAATTGCAAAACTGCTTGAAAACTTTGTTACAACACAAAGGAGAGTGATATCCTAACAAGAATATTCTCCCCAGACTACTACTCCAAGTTTAGTGTTAGATTTTTTTAGTGATCATCCTCTGTTGTTTACTTTCCTGCTTTGTTCTCTTCCGGGTCTGCATGATTATACCGCCAGGGCCAGGTGATGAGCAAAATAAAATCAGTACATGCGGTTTCATTTTTGGATGGGTAAGGTATGCAATAAACAAACAGATCAATACATATTTTGTATATTTGCAGGTAGAGAGGAGTAAGGGGTTAAGCATGCTAATTCTAGAGCTCTGTTCCTCCCCAACTGTAATTAACGAGCTGGCAAAGGTGTTGGAATTGACTTTCAGAACACCAGAATCTATTCAAAACTTGCAATGGGCAGAGGAAGACTTGGAGAAAGAAGCTGAGGCTCTGTGGAAAGAATGAACTGTGTGCTCTAAATGGCCCGTCATCTCCCAAACACAAGATTAGCAGGAACAGTGAGGATGGTTCAGATGGCCCTGAAGTCCTGGTTCATTCACTGGTGCCAGAGGAAGTGGACTCTTCTCGAAGGACTGTAGTTGTCCTTCAGCCTGTCTAGTGGCTTCTTCAAAGATCTGCAGGAAGGTTTTCCTTTCTTCTGCCTCACAAGGAGTTGTCCCAGGGCTGGACAGAGCTCTGGGCAGATTTTGCTGAAAATGTTGAAAGGCTTTAGAAAGTCATCTATCTTTTAAGTAAATGAAAAATAATAATTTATCGTTTATGTTTATCCTTTACCAAGTTCTGTAGAATTTATTTATGGAGAAAATCATTTATTTATTGGAATTATCATCTTGCTCATGGTGAATCTTTTTAACATTTCCCATACTGAAAGTCTGATGGAAATAAAAACACTTACTTCTCTAAAAATATATATTTTACCTAAATAATTGATTTTTTTTCACTGAGTATGGTGCACTGGATTTAAGGATTTTGTTTTGTGTTCTCAGGATTTTAATGATGACACTCCATTTTCTGCCTCTTTTCAGTTCTTTTGGATTTTCCATAGAGATGATCATGTCATCTCTGAACACTTATATTTCTTCCATTCCAATCTATATACTTTTATTTCCATTTCTTATCCCATCTCATTAGTTAGGACTTCTAGTATATTGAAAAGAGGGAACATTCTTGCCTTGTAGCTGATCTCAGTTGGAAAACTACAAGTTTCTTGCTATTAAGTATAATGTTACCTGCAGGGGTGTTTTTTTTTTAGCTATGGTTTATCAGTTGAGAAAGTTCTCCTCAATTCCTTACTGAGAGTTTTTATAATCAATGGGTTTTGACTTTTGTCAAATACTTCTTCTTTTTTATTTTTCTAGTTCCCTAAGGTAGAAACAGAACATTGTTTTTGGATCTTACTTCTTGTCTATTATAAACATTCAGTGTTATTAATTTTCCTCTAAGCATTGCATTTCACTGCATCACATATATTTTGATAAGTTGTATTTTCATTTTCATTTGATTCAAAATATTCTTAAATTCTCTTGAAATTTCTTCTTTTGATTCATGTGTTATTTAGATGCATGTTGTTGAATCCACAATTTTGCAATTTTCCAGTTATCTTTCTGATTGACTTCTTTGTGGTCTCAGAGAAGACAAATAAAATTATGATTTCTACTATTTTAATTTTTTTAAATAAGATTTATTAATTTATTGATTTATTGGTATGAGAGAGAGAGAGAACACACAAGCAGGAGAGACAAAGGGAAAAGGGGGAGAAAAACTCAAGCAGTTTCCAGATTCAGTGTGGAGCCCAACGTGGGGCTCAATCTCACAACCCTGAAATCATGACCTAGCTAAAATCAAGAGATGGAAGCTTAACCTACTGCACCACCCAAGCCCCTCTCTTTTTAATTTCTTTATGTATATTTTATAGCTCAGAATGTGGCTTACTTTGACAAATGTTCCATGTAAGTGTGAGATGAGTATGTATTTTGCTATTGTTAAAAGAAGTGATCTACAAATGTCAATTATATCCAGTTGATTGATGGTGGTGTTAAGGTCAACTATGTCCTTACTGATTTTCTGCTTGCTGAGTCTATCAATTTCTGAGGACTATTAAAGTGTTGAACTATGATAGTGTATTAATCTCTTTCTTCTTGCAGTCTTATTAGTTTTGCCTCATATATTTAACACTCTATAGTTAGGCATTTACAAGGTAAAGATTGTTATGTTTTAGAGAGTTGACCCCTCTACCATTAAAAAATGCTTTTCTCTATCTCTGATAACTTTCCTTGTTTTGAAGTCTACTTTGTTTAAAATTTATACAGCTATTCTTCTTTTTAAATTAGTATTATCATAGTATGTTTCCTCCACTCATTTACTTTTAATTTGTATGTCTTTATATTTAAAGTAGGTTTCTTGTCAAAACAGATAGTTGTTGGTGATTTTTGTTCCATTCTGACAATCTGTGTCTTATCATTGGTACATTTAGTCTTCAACACTCAAACTTACTAATATAGTTGGATTAATATTTACCACAATTGTTACTGTTTTCTGCCCTTACTCTTCATTTCTATTTTTGTCTTCCTGTCTTTATAGTTTTGTGTGTGTGCTTTTAACTGAGAATTCTGTATTACTTCTTTTATTTTTCTTTTTTTTGTAAACTTTTTTTAACAGTTGTAGAGTTTGTAATATACATTTACAGCTAATCAAAGTCTACTTTCAGATAACATTATACAAATTCACGGTGCTGTTGATACATTTCAATAACAAAATAATCCAAATTCCTCCCTTTTATCCCTTGTATCATTGATGTCATTTATTTACTTATATATTATTATTTTTACTTTAAATATTTTATTTATTTGTTTGTCAGAGAGAGTGAGCACAGGCAGAGAGGCAGGCAGAGTCAGAGGGAGAAGCAGGCTCTCTGCTGAGCAAGGAGCCCAATGTGGGACTCGATCCCAGGACCCTGGGATCATGACCTGAGCCGAAGGTAGCCGCTTAACCAACTGAGCCACCCAGGTGTCCCTATATACCATTATTTACTTATATATTACTATATATTATTTACATGTATGTGTTATATATAAGTATGTATTTATATTTATATATTTTTGTTATATTTAATTTTAGTTATATAAATTTATTTTATTGTATATTTATTTTTAAAATACTTATACATAAGTAAGTGCATTATATATTTAATTACTTTATTTAGTTTTAATTTTGTAATAATTCTTAATTTATTATTTATTTATATTATTTTTAAATATATTATATATCATTTATTTATATATTATTTACTTATGTATTAGCATAAAGAGAATATATATAATGTTATATTATCTAATCTTATATACTTTAAGATATACACATAAGAATACATAATTCACATTGCTCATATTAATATAAAAAACTATTATCTGTGACATCAATTAAGAATAAGAAAAATAAGCAGTTCCTGGGTGACACCGTTGGTTAAGTGTCTGACTCTTGGTTTCAGCTGACTCTTGGTTTCAGGATCTCAGGGTTGTAAGATCAAGCCCTGAATTGAGCTCCTTGCTCAGGATGGCATCTGCCTGAGATTCTCTTTTGCCCTCCCCTCCCCCTGCCACTTGTGCTCTTCCTCTCTTTTCCCATCTCTAAAAATAAATAAATAAATAAGTAAATCTTTAAGAATAAGAAAACGAGTTTTTATTTTATTTTCACTTATTGGGTGTTCTTCCTTTCTTTGTTTAGATCCTAGTTTCTAATATATATTATTTTCCTTCTGTTTAAAAAAAAAAAAAAACTTCTCTTAACATTTCTTGCAAGGCAGGTCTACTGATAACATTCTCTCAAGTTTTATTTTTCTGAGAAAGTATTTATTTCTCCTTCACTTTTGAAGAATATTTTGCAAGATATAGAATTCTAGGTTGATAGGTTTTTTTTGTTTTATTTATTTATTTTTTTAATTGTACTCCACTTTCTTCTTACTTATACGGTTTCCAAAAAGAAGTCAAATGTAATTCTTTTTTCTTTTATTAGTAAGATGTTTTTACTTCTCTGGTTTCTTTCAGGATTTTTTTCTTTATCTTTGATTTTTTTGTATTTATAAATTATATGTGGGACTAAATCTTTTGGCACTCACACTGATTGACGTTCTCTTAGTTTTCTGAATCTGCTGCCTGTTGTTGAACATTAATTTTTAAAAGTATTTTATTTATTTATTTGATAGATATCAAAAGTAGGCGAGAGGCAGGCATGGGGGTTGGGAGGTAGTGAAGCAGGCTCCCTGCTGAACAGAAAGCCTAATACAGGGCTTGATCCTAGGATCCTGAGATCATGACCTGAGGTGAAGACAGAGGCTTAACCCACTGAGCCACCCAGATGCCTCAGTCTCTTTTTACATTTATCTGTCTTTCTTTAGAAATTAGGCCATCCCGTTACTTTGTAACTGCAGATATTTGATGGGCAGATTTAAGAATTTTTTTTTTTAAGATTACCTTGCTTTTGTTGTGGAGAAGGTGGTAGAAGTGACAATATGTCCTTCTTTCTAGGCATAAGTGGAATTGGGATTTACATTTTAAATTATGTCATTTGTTTTATAATGTGCTTTTCTTTATACTCCCTAGGGGGCCCCTTTATTGTAAACAATGTAACTTAAATTCCAGGCCAACTCAATTGTCAATTGTTCAATCAAACAATCATTTACAACTTCTTATGTGTCAGTATGGCCCCAATAATAAGTTGATATATCAATCCAAATACAACTCAGTCACTGCTGTGTTTTCTTCCTGCCTGACACCTTCAGTAAGTCTCACCTTCCATATTCCTTGATCAATCATCCTAACTCCGTAAATTTCCCAGGCATAGTGATTAAGGAAACTGCCATTTATTCTTCTCAAACTAGAATAATTGTATACATTTTCAATCCCCTAATAAAGCATGAAATAGTCTGTACTAATCCTCTCAAATCTGGACATATCAATACTGAGTGGTTTTCTGACAACATTTAGTATTGATTCTGCCATGAAAGCTTAAAAAAGTGCTGTATGATTTTTGTCTGGTCTATTCCTAAGAAAATACTTTTCATTGGTTCACAGCTTCTTCCTGTCTGACTCTCTCTCTGCTGAATTTCTATGTCTTTTGTACTTCTCCAAGATCTCTTATAAGTTAAAATTTGACCTTTATGGAAACTGCTTCTTTATAGAAAAAATGGGCAATAAATGTAGAAGCAAGGTAGAGTTGGAATTAGAAAAATCTAAATTTGGCAAGCCCAATGTAAAAGCTGACTAGGGTTCATATGGTAAATGGCTATAAAAATATGTGAGTGTAAGTTTATTGGTAATAATATATTCAGAAGGGAAAAGCAAACTTATACAATGAATAGTCATGACATACCTCAAACAAGGGTTCAAAGTTAAGCATGATCAATGGCTATACCTAATAGAGAAGATTGCTCAATTAATAAGGGAGCATTCTAGGGGCACTTGAGTGGCTCAGTGGGTTAAGCCGCTGCCTTCAGCTCAGGTCATGATCCCAGGGTCCTGGGGTTGAGTCCCGCATCGGGCTCTCTGCTCAGCAGGGAGCCTGCTTCCCCTCTCTCTCTCTGTCTGCCTCTCCATCTACTTGTGATTTCTCTCTATCAAATAAATAAATTAAATCTTTAAAAAAAAAATAAGGGAGCATTCTGTCAGTCTTGCAATTTTAAAGAAATTATGGTGATCTTTTCAAATAAACAAACATACTAAATAATCATTTCCTCATGCAGGAAATTGTATCACCACATAACATCTCCCAGAGCAACAACTTCTGTATCGCCTCTTATGGCTTTAATATCAGAGGGTACAGATTCCCACCTCAGCTGTTATGCATCAACAGCAAGGAGAGGGCAGTTTCAGGTAAACCAATAGCAAACTGGACATAATATTATGACGCTGGTCCATATTTTTATACCTATATTTGTGTTACAAGGTATATTGTTGAGTTGAATAACAATTAAATTTCAAAACAGTACTAAGTCTCATATGTAGGTGTGTATGTACATGTGCATACATGTGGTTTATAAACTATACATGTAATGTACACACATAGAGACTTTTTTTCAAAATCACAAAATGGAAAGCAAAGCAAACTAAAAAATTGTTCAAATTCTATGAGCTGAATCTGACAATTTATCTAATCAAATGTGGGGAAATTAAAGGAGTTGTATCTTCAAATTACATAACACACATCTTTATATGTGCATACACATTTGTGTACATATGTATTTGTGCATATGTTTATGTATTTGTGCATATAGATAGTGATATAGATACAGATAGATGATAGACAGCTAGATGTTTGTGTGTGTGTGTGTGTGTGTGTATACACATAGCTCTGTTTTTATTGACAGCATGTTTTCTTTTTGTTTTTCACATTGGGCCATTTCTATTGTGGCACTTTCAAGATTACTTTGTCTTCCCCCATACCATCTCTTTAAGCTGTTAATATTAGCCAATGAACTTTTTTTTTTTTTTTTAACTGCAGGTATCATATTTTTCAGGTCTAGAATTTCCATTTGCTTCCTTCTTATCATACCTATATGTCTGTGGAGAATTCCTCTTTCCCTTCATTAGGAGTATATTGTGTATTGTGTTAAACTTTTCTTCAGCTAAATATTATACCTACTTTACCACGTTTTCTGATACTTACAATATCAGGATCATCTGGGTTGAGTTCATTTCCTTTTCTTCTGAGAGTGTTTGCCATTCACCTGGCTTTTCATATATTAGATAATTCTAGATTGAGTCCTGGAAATTATGAATATCACCTGGGGGAGACAGGAGATTATTTTATTTTTCTCTTTTAAGAGTTGTTTCTTCTGCTTTATCTTTCAATCATCTTAATCATCTTAATTGGTCTCAAATCAAAAGCTGTTTTCATGGACCATATCTCTGGTCTCATTTCAGATCCTTTCTTTTTAGTTGAGGTTTTTTGGGGGGTATTTTTAGTTTTGTGTCTAGAAATGCATGATTGAGGGATCAAAGAGTGGTATGGTTTCCTAAAGTCGAGACTCATTTGGCTCTTTTTCTTTAACAAAATTTTCCTCTCTTTGTAAACTAGTTTGTCTCCATATTCGGGTCTCAAAATTGCCAGGTCACATAACTATGGACTTCTCACTACCACTACCAACTCATTTGCTGCACTGATGATGCATGACCCCGGAATAAAATTCATAAAAAATGGAAATGTACTCTGTAATATAACCCTCCTAAGAATGTAAAATTTCCCTCCTATGAATATCCTATGAAATTCCCCTCCACCAAAATCTGCTTACTCCTTTTTGTTCGCCAGTGTTGTTGTTTGTTTTATATCCAAGTTTTATAGGTGTTTTCTGCAAAAAATAAGTCAGGTCCCATCTTATTCATGAATAGAAGTTTAAGTCTGGTCTATATTCTTTTCCCAGTAAATAATACACCACAGTTTTGTGTCTCAAGATCTTTTAAATGCTGTTTCTTTCCCCTGAAATGCCTCATCACCCTCAATACCTTACTTCATGTTCCTAACTTGAGTGAATCTTCAAATATTGGATTTTTCTCTTTCAATGATCTGCAATAGCCCCCATTTCACGTCAAGCATTGTTTCATAATCATTGATTTATCTATTTATCCTATTAAAACATACATATCTTAAAATCTGTATTCATTTTTTAATATTTCTTTATATCATCAAGGCTTATCTAAGTACTTTATCCATAACAAGTACTTTTATATATATATTTGTTGGATGAATGAAAAGATTGAGCTAAGTAAAATTAAACTAAGTCAGTCTTTATTCCTCAACATTGCCTGTTGTTGATAGGAAATTTATTTGGTGTGTCTTCCATCTGGACCAGAGGGAATTTTCAAAATTACCACAAGAAAATGTTCATGGAGGCCAGAAGAATCTTAAGATTAAGTGGAAACACATTGTTAAGCTGAATTAAGGAGGAAAATATGGGGAAGTTAGTATTTCTGAAAGATAGTCAAAACTTGAAAGATTTTACTAAATGTCACAACAAACACTTCAGCTGCCAGGAGAAGTACCACTAAGATCACTTCAAGAGCTATGCACTGTCCAATGGCTCTATTATTCACCTTAGAAGGAACAAGTCAATGAATAAATCACAGCACAGAAATAGGGTTTTAAAACACTTTATGATTAAAAAAATTTCATATATATTCTGCCCAGCATTACTCAGAATCTCTGACTCACTGCCAGTTCCACTCTCAGCCTTGAGCATTAATACAGTTCTTTGTAGACTCATCTAATTATAAGTGTAGTTTAAAGATTACTATTGCCTCTAAAAAATACAAGATTTTTAGAAGACACCTCACTTCTAATACTCTCACTGAGAAATTTATTGAGTTTTTAAAATGATGATTAGTATTAGATAATAATGTTAATTTAAAATATATTACAATAAATCTTTCTATCCCATATTAAAATATAGTGAGAAAGAGGAATAATAGATTCTGATACAATAATTTAGTTTGTACTAGACACTATTACAGATAGAGACACTTTTAAAATATCATCTTATACTCAGGGAAATTATTGTTGCTTGGGATAATACAGTATATATAATATACAAATAATGTTGTTATGATAATAATAGTGATTACATTGAAAGAAAGATTGGAAGGTTGAAGAATTTCATAAGATAATGGATATCAGCTGTAACCTATCCCTAAAAATTTTAGCATTAAAAATAATTTTTATATTAATATTTTTAGATAAATTATATTTGGAGTTTACACTTACTTATTTTTAATTTATTTCATCTAGTTTTTTAACTTTCATAATCTACAGTGAGTAGAAAAGTATTAACTATATAACTTTTCTATTAGAATTTTGTTTGTAATACTAGTTCTGGTTTTGTAATTTACCTGAAAAAAATCAGAAAAGTATTAACTATACAACTTTTATATTATGAGATTTTTTGGCAATACTAGTTCTACATTTGCAAATTACCTGAAAATATCAATAAGCACCGTGTATTATTTGAAATATAGTAGCAATTAAGTTTAATCAACACAATTATATTTTCATTGATAATTATAACATGTAAGAGACAAAAATGACTTCAAACATATTTGTAAATTAGATACTCATTAAAATAAATCATCTAGTCATAAGCTATATTCTTTTCTAGATTCCATGATGGATAAGAATTTTACCTTGTCTACTCAGAGGTCTGAAATCTACAGTTACTGTCAGTAATCACACCTAATCCAATTTATTTTTTTTAATTTATTAAAGATTTTATTTATTTATTTGACAGAGAGACAGAGATCACAGATAGGCAGAGAGGCAGGCAGAGAGAGAGGGGGAAGCTCTCTCTGAGCAGAGAGCCCCATGTGGATCCTAATCCCAGACCCTGAGATCATGACCTGAGCCAAAGGCACAGGCCTAACCCCCTGAACCCCCCAGACGCTCCTCCAGTTTCTTACCATAACCATACAAGGCTGCTTTAGGGAACTAAAGTAGTGTAACACTAGAGGCTATGTTCAAGAGAAGATGTCATCATAATATGTGTGTGTATCTTAGGAAAAAATAACAGCTTGGACACTTTTATCAAAGAATTTAGGCATAAATACATGTCAAAAAATGTTTCCCCCTTGCTCTAAGGTAAAAGCAGGTAAATTCAAAGACTTACTCTCATCAGAATGGTTTTATAAGCACACTATTGCCAGTTACTACAATTATCCTTTTTACCAGCATAAATAATTTGGACTTTATGTTTCAGTGTTTAGAGCAACTATGTAAGTGACAAGATTAAAGCTGGGAGCCTGCTGTAAACATAGACTTTTTGGTCATCCTCTGAACTTCTATTTTAAAATAGCAACCTAAGGTGTATCATTCAGGTCCTCTTGCTTTGTAGAGAAGCTATTCTGGGAAAACAAATCCGACAACTGGAGAGGTATGAAAACATTGTACAAAGAAGGGGTGTAACAATGTTCAAATCCCTGAGGGTAGTTTCCTGAGAGGCAACTTCACTTCTGGTGGTCCTCACTGTCCCTGACAATCACCGGATCTCCAATTCCCTTTTGTTTTGTTAACATGTGCTTGATTTAACTTCCTGCTGTTTGATACAGAAGTATCCTGACTCACAGAAAAGAAAGTCACACAAAAAGTCCTACAAGTTGTACAAGGTTTAACAGCAAGTTTGGGATACCCAAGCAGAAAACCTAAGGCAGTGAAAACAGAATGGAAAGGTGAAATCATGGTATTTGCAATAGTGTTTCAGTGACATTTTTGAGAATCAAGAAGAAGAAATAAAGTTTTTATTTTCACTGGGAAGAAAATGAACCACCCTCCCCTCACCCCCCACCCTACCACCCCCCCCCCACTGCCCCCCATGCCTTAATTACTCTCCTCAATACTATAAGGTCAGTTAGGATTACATACAAACTCAACAAAATTTAAACACATTTTAGATACCAGAAACTGTGACAAACACTGACCAGATGAATGAATATCGACTAAATGGCTAGATTTAGTGTTCATAGCTGTTGAAAACACCTGCGTAGAGATAGTGTCCAAAAGACTAAAATAGAGGTGCCTGGGTGTCTCAGGAGGTTAAGTATCTGCTTTGGGCTCAGGTCATAGATCTAGGGGTTCTGTGATTAAGTCCCACCTCTGGCTCCGGGCTCTGTGGGGAGTCTGCTCCTCCCTCTGCCCTCCCCTCTGCTTGCGCACCTGCAAGCTCACTCCCTCTCTCTCTTTTGAACAAATATAATCTTTAAAAAGACTGAAATATCATTGTGCCCAATATAGGCAATAATACAAAAGTACTGATGGTTCAAAGTGAATGACAATGATTTTTTTTTTTTTTTTTTTTTTACGTAAGTGATGCTCTAGGCTGAGAAATATCAGGTAGGTTACAGTCCCATGATTTGGAGTTTCTTTGAGACTACTGTATTGTCAATTCTCAAAATCATCCTAGAAGTGAAATAAATCAAGAGTGAAGAAAAGGAAAGCCATATTTAAGCTTGCCTAAATATGAACATTTATAAAAAAAACTATAAGAATTTAAAAATTAAGTTTGCATATTAAACTCAAATATTTTTTAAAGCTTATTTCTAACTATAGCAAATGTAAGTCTATTGTGACCTTTAAAAAATGTCTTTAAAATACAATTATCTCTGATAAAAAAAAATATCAGTCTCTGTTGAGGTTCAGTTTAAAAACAAAACCAAAAATTGTTGTTTGGTATGCTGACAGGTGATCTAGTAGAAGTTGCTTTCATGCCAACTTAGCATTTACTGTTTTAATTAAGTTAGTTTCTTAAATGTTACACTTACACACTCTTTCCTTTAAAGATTCCTTAAATTGGGGTTCATGGAAAGGTCACTTGTAAGGATTACAAACTTTGAGTGCCTCAGTGATGGATTTTTCTTCAGTTGTTCATCATCAGGGGAGTTCTATATCGAAAAAGAAAAGAGCAGTAATTAAGAGCACAGAATTCTTTAGGGTTTTTATTATGTCTAACTCAAGCTTGGTGGGGATTAATGCAGATTCTTGCTGAAATTCCTAGTCTCCTAATGCACCCAATTACTCAGCTAATGCTAAAATATGGCAGAATAACCTTTATGCAATTTTTCTAGCAAAATATATTACAGCCTATTAGTATGTCCACATAGAAAAAGCAATGTTGAACATTGGTTAATTGCACATTCTGTGAAAAGCTCTGGCTAGTTTCATGTACAAAGTTTTGAACATATAGTAATGTGATGTAGCTAAAAAGTTCGTGATAATACTGCTTCTACATTATATTAAAATATTTGGAAATAATAATAAGCAAACATTCATTTGATGTTCAAAGGAGTTCAATATAGGGGAAATAAAAATGATACATTTTTAAAACTGCTTTAAAAACTTTTTGTACATGTTATAGGAAAACAGAATCTTGAAAACTTGGTGATTATATATCTAAGAAAAAACTAAGCAGACAATTCCTCAGAATACAATTTGTGTATGATATTTGAATAAGAAAGTCATATACATCAATTTTGATTTACATGCCAGTACTTATTTATTTTATTTATAAACTTTGGGGCACTTCAAATTTATGTTTTGTGATCACAATTTTATCATAATTTTATTAAAATGCATATAAAAATTAAACATTCCTTCAATTTTCTTGCTGCTTCAGTGTGCATAGTTATAATTGTGTTATAGTTTTTTTTTTTAAGTTTTCAATTGACTCAATCATGATATTCAAGCATAAAAATAAAAGTTTATTGGGCACCTGGGTGGCTCAGTGGGGTAAGCCTCTGCTTTTGGCTCAGGTCATGGTCTCAGGGTCCTGGGATTGAGCCCCGCCTCAGGCTCTCTGCTCAGCGAGGAACCTGCTTCCCCCTCTCTCTCTGCCTGCCTCTCTGCCTACTTGTGATCTCTGTCTGTCAAATAAATAAAATCTTTAAAAAAAATAAAAGTTTATTAAAAATTGGCATTAATATGGTTTTATGATATAGGTCTTTTAAAATACCAGATTTAGCTTCAATATTAAAAATATGTTTAAAAATCCACATAGGTTAAGTAGATATTACTTATTAATAAACACATATTTTAATTTTACTTAAAATCTGTCCTCTGATAGAATATAAGCAGCAGGGCATGAGTGAGCACACATGTGTGTTTTAATTCCTGTATCCACAGCTCCTAGAATAGTGCTTTGGCACATAGTGAGTATACTGTAAATATTTTTGATATAGAAAAACATTTTATTCTTTTGTTTTAAAGGACAAGAACTTTTTAATCTGTTTAAACCAAAACTGTACAGTCAAATATAGAGAAATAAATACATTTTATAACTAAATATGAATCAACCCATATGAAACAGCATGTGTTCATAATAGCAATAATGTATGACTACCAAAATATATCATCAACATTCAGAAACAACTTCTGTTTAAGAGATCTGATTATTTTTTATTTCTTATTAATTGGTTTTTCCAATTCTTTATTTATATTAAAAAGAGAACAATAAACCTATATAAAAATTTACCTCAGCAGAGTTGTGCAGTGGAAGCGTGCTGGGCCCATAAAAATTTATCTCTATGTTCCCTTTAGTAATTCCCTAGTAGGAAACATCATGAGATTCTGCATTTACATTGCAATATTTGATTTTGCTTCCTCCCTCCAAAAAAATACTACTTTTTAAAAGTTATTATGAGTCAATGTCATCTGAATTTGTTTTCAACTGTATATCTTTTTCATAATTTATACAAGTTATGTTTAGTTTTACTAGTTTAGTTTTAGAATAGGACCTAGTATGATAAACTGATAGGTTTACAGTATTTTTACAGACCAGGAAACTGAAGCATAAAGCTACTTAGGTACATTATAAAAGGAAAGTAGCATCCAATTGGTAAAAAGGAACTTAGAATCTACAGCTTTCAGAAAGTATGATTTTAAATGATGGATATTTGACATAATAAATTTCATAAAGTGCAAAAACAATGTTATATTTTAATTGAGCTATCAGAAACTTTTTTTATCTCTCCCTATATTATTAGTTGGTATCCTTTTTTAAAAATAGGTAATTTTTAACAAATGAATATATTTTTAATCATTTCCTAATTTTCTACTATAGAAGAAATATAATCTCTGTTTAAAGAATTCTCCCCCAAGATAAAAAGGGAGTTTAATACTTCAGTTTCCATTTTTAAAATAAAGTAATGCAGAATTACAATATTAGATCCATCACTCTACAATTGTAAATAGTTTAACACCATACAACACTCCTTGTAACATTATTTTTTGAAAATTTTTAAATTATATTAATAATGGAAACCAACCATAGCATGTGGAATACTTCTATGGCATGTTACAGAGATGAGAATAACAAAAATGTCCACTTTATTAAATATAGTTTTGGTGAGGGTTACAAGAACACTCAGTGACAACTCATAAACCTCCAATAAACATTGGAGTTGTCAGTACTTCCTCAATCTATATTTTCTCTTACCATTGCCTGAATTACCTACACCAGACTTGTATGCCAATCAATACACATCAGTTGTTCTTCTCATACTACCAGTGTTTTCCCAGATGTTAAATCCATACTTATTTTCACGTCTTAACCTCATGGAATCATCAATAAGTAACCTAGTTAACTTAATTAGGCCATCAGCAAGAGTCCAACATGCTCAATCATTTTTCCCCCTCGATAACATTTGGACCTAAAAATACTACACTTTCCAGCTTCCCTCTGTGGTAAGCAAAATAATGGTCTCCCAAAGACACCCATGTCTTAATCCCCAGAATCTGTGAATATGTTATGTTACATGGCAAAGTGGAATTATGGTTGCGAGTAGAATTGAGTTTGCTAATAAGTGGACCTTAAAATAGAGAGATTTTCCTGTATTGTCCAGATAGGCCCAATTTGAGCACAAGGGTTATTTTAATATGGAAGATTAAGACAGAAAAGTCAGGGTCAGAATGATAATATGTGGGAAAAACTTAACTAGCTATTGCAATAGTCCCTACTTATAAGTAGGAGACATGTTCTAAGACCCCCAGTGGAGGCAAGAAACACAGACAGTACCAAATCCTATATATACTATGCTTTTTCCTATATATACACACCTACAATAAAATTTATTTTAAAAAATTAGGCATAGTAAGAGATTAACAACTATTGAACAATAATAAAATAGAACAATATATTGTAGTAAAATTTATGTGAATGTCATCTCTTTCTTTGTCTCAAAATATCTTACTGCACTCTACTCACCCTTCTCTTGATGATGTGAGATGATAAATGCGCACGTGATGAGATGAAGTAGGTGAATGATGTAGGCATTGTGACATAACATTAGGCTACTACTGTTGACCTTATGAAGTGTGATGTGTCAGAAGAAGGATCATCTCCTTCCAGACTGCAGTTGACTGTGGGTAATTGAGACCACGAAAAAGCAAAACTGCAGATAAGTCTGGGGGACTACTGAATTAGTTTTAAAGATAGAAGAAAACTATGAGTCAAGTAATTCAGCTTCTAAAAGCTGAAAGACAAAAGGAAACAAAATCTGCCCTAAATTGCCAGAAAAGAACACAGCCCTGCAGATGCATTGATTTTAGTCAGTAAGACCCAACTTCGACCTCTGACCTCCAGAAACAAAAGATAGTAAAATGGTATTGTTTTAGCCACCAACTTGTGGCCATTGGTTATAGCCCCAGCAATGGAAAAGAAATATACCCTCTTACTTAATAACCACTCTCTCAATCTCTTTTCCAGATTCCTTATTGCTTGTGTGCCAGATGAGAATCTTTGAGCCACAAATTTTCCTTACCCAAATCTGCTTACTAGGTGTTTTTATTCAGAACTATGGCTTTGAATATCCTCAGCACTCTGAAGATTACTGTCATAGATTAAATTGTTCCCCCCCATACCATTGAATGTGTGACTATGACCATATTTAGAAACAAGGTCTCCACAGATGTGATCAAGTTAAGATGGACTGTTAGGGTAGACCCAACTCCTTATCCTTATAAGGAGAAGAAAACACCAGATGCAGAGGAAGAATTCATGTGATGACAGACACAGAATGCCAAGGACTGATGGCCACCACCAGAAACTGCCAAGACACAAGGAAGGATTCTACCCAGAGTCTGAGAAGCAGCCTGGCTCTGATGACATCTTGATTTTGGAAAGCCTCCAGAACTCGGAGACAATTTTTTTTAAGCCACTCAGCTTGTAGTACTTCATTATGGCAGTCTAAGAAACAAAGACAACAATATGTAACCTTTTTATTTTTTTAAAGATTTTATTTATTTATTTGTCAGAGAGAAAGAGAGAGAGAGCATGCTCACAAGCAGGCAGAGTGGCAGGCAGAGGCGGAGAGAGAAGCAGGCTCCCTGCCGAGCAAGGACCCTGATGTGGACCTCGATTCCAGGACCCTGGGATCATGACCTTAGCCGAAGGCAGTGGCTTAACCAACTGAGCCACCCAGGCATCCCACAAATATGTAATTCTAATACTAACTCATTCTCTGCAAAATCAACTCTTCTATCCAAGTGCTTACTAGATATTTTAATTAGGAATTGGATTTTTTTTTTCCAACTTGTCATCACCAATACCTCCTTCCTTCTAAGCTCCTTTCTGCATGGTGAGGAACTGATAGGAGCTACATTTTTTGGCATCTATTTCCTTCTAAGGTTCTGGGGTAGTGTTGCCATTGAGAACTCATAGAATATTTGTATGGATGAAGAAAAGGAGGATAAATATGGGAGAGACATCCAGATGTATCCAGAATCACAGCCAGAGAAGTGATCACTTGAGATTCACCTGTTTCTTTGCTACAGACTGAGATAGGGGGAACTTTATCAGTAAGTCATGAAAATTTCCCAGTGATACTTGAAAATTATGGGCTATGTGCTTTAGTGTTTGTTTGCCTGACCTTTTGGCAATAACTCCCCAAAACTTCGGTGATGATTTCCTTAAATAGTATACCCTCTCATCTCATCTAATGGAACAACATTATAAATTTTAACTTCAGTTAAAATTCTCTAGTAGGAAACAATGAACCCAAACACGCTGAGGAGGAAAATAAGCATCTCAACTTTTGCATGTCTACAACTAACTCCTGCCCTTTCCTGCCCTGTCTTCTGACTCCAAAAACTATTCCTTCACCGTTTCCCAGTTGAGTTGATGGAAACTTCATCTCTCTAGGCAATCAGGCCACAAATCCTGAAACTGTCCTTGATTACCATCTTTCTCACACACTCCATCCCCAATTCATTATCAAATCCTCCTGAAAAATACAATGGAATCTTACCACTTCTCACCACCTTTTACTGTCACCATTTTGAACTATTAAAAATAGTCTCTATTCTAATTATTGTAATAGTCTCTCTCTCTCTCTCTCTTTAGATTTTTAAATTTATTTATTTGACAGAAAGAGAGATCACTAGTAGGCAGAGAGGTGAAACAGACTCCCTGCTGAGCAGAGAGCCCAATGTGGGGCTTGATCCCAGGACCCTGAGATTATGACCTGAGCCAAAGGCAGAGGCTTAACCCACTGAGCCACCCAGGCACCCCACTGTTATAGTTTCTTAAATGGTTTTCCTTCTTTGCTCTTATTCTCCTGCAGTTTATTCTCAACAAAGCGGTTAGAAGATCAAGACTTGTTCAACCAATAAAGAAATCATCAATAAATTAACACTTTCAAAATGGTATATACCTTTATAAATAGAAATATAAGATCTTATTACTTTGAGTAAATTGAAATGATGCTGTGTAAAGGCTAAGAGTACCCTCTCAATTTTTATTCTGTCTATGGTACCTATTATGTGGGTGATCTTTGGCAAGTGACATAATATCTTTAAATACAAGTTCTTCTAGAAGAGAAAGGTAATAATACTTTCCCATTAAGTCATTAGCAAGAGACCCAGTAAAATGTGCTCTGAAAATGGTGGCAATAATTATTATCATTAGAAAAAATGGACCCTTTTATTTTAAAATACGACTAAAGTTCATTGTTATCAGACCCCATGAAAGTTTATTTCATGAGGCATAAATATAACAACATATATGCAAACACATTTTCATTCCCAGGCAGAAATGTCTCTTTTGATTTGGCAGATGGTCCCTGAACAAGCTTGAACAATTATTTGGGATCATTAACTCTGAATTGTGTTAAGAAGAATAAGCAAAGCCTGCAGGTGAAAAACTAGTTCATTTACCTTACAAAGCAATCAAAGCAAATTTCTTGTGGGGAAGGTAGTTGGACTGGCAGCAATGTGACATAATAAGAAAATACACTGAATCCAGAAAGAGAAGATCTTAGTCGTTGTCTCTTCTCTGTCTCTGCTTCTGCGTCTGTCTCTGTCTCTATACCTATTTTCATCTATAGAGAAATAACCTTATATCTATTAAATGCTATATAGATAAATTATTAATCTATTTATTTACATAGATTGATCAATAGATCAAAGGATCTATCTATCTTTTCTGGGGAAAGAAAAGAAGTAACCTTTCCACACTTTAATTGTAAAATATTATCACTTTTTTTTTTTAGGATTTTATTTATTTATTTGACAGAGACCACAAGCAAGCAGAGAGGCAGGCAGAGAGAGAGGAGGAAGCAGGCTCCCCACAGAGCAGAGAGCCTGATGTGGGGCTCGATCCCACGACCCTGGGTTCATGACCTGAGCAGAGGCTTTAACCACTGAGCCACCCAGGCACCCCAAAATATTATCACTGTTAATGAATTGCATCCCAAAGAATGCACTGTAAGGGAAACAATTTAACTTACCCAGTTAAACTTTAACTTAGCCAGTTAAAGTTAAAAAATGGGGTGCCTGGGTGGCTCAGTGGGTTAAGCCGCTGCCTTCGGCTCAGGTCATGATCTCAGGGTCCTGGGATCGAGTCCCGCATCAGGCTCTCTGCTCGGCAGGGAGCCTGCTTCCCTTCCTCTCTGCCTGCCTCTCCGTCTACTTGTGATTTCTCTCTGTCAAATAAATAAATAAAATCTTAAAAAAAAAATAATAAAGTTAAAAAATGATTTCAGATAGTTGAATGGCTGCTCTCTTTCCAAATGCTCTGCTTTCAAGATCATATGGTATTGGGGCCTATGGCTATAAGGAGAAGACTGACAGATGGGGCTTGTTGTGTATCCATGTGGTACAGTCACCAGATGTGGCCACCTTTTATCAGAGTCCTAAATTATAGCTACAGGCAGGTTACTGACATTTAATTCCTTCTTCTAGGAAACAAGTCTTCTTTATAATTTTGCCTATTTAAATACGTCAGTTTTTCTTTGTACTTCAGTGGGCATTTGGTACCCAGAATAGTCAGGTTGCCCCAGGGTTTCATTGTGCCACAGGAAATTGGCTGTGACTGTTTGAGGCACTTAAGACACCAACCTTGTGTTGCCATTTAGACTTTTTTTTGGTTACGGGATTTTTTCATCTATCATGTGTTAAAATGGGAAGTTTGCATAAAGCTTTTACACTGATTCCTATGCTAATGGATGCAATGGTCCCCCATCTAGGGAACTACCAACATATAACATTTTATATTTCTCTTCTGATTCTCTAGCTCTACCTACCTGGAGAAGAATTAACATATTCGGAAAGTTTAGGTTGCATTGTATCCATCAGGCAATGTGCATTGAGTTCCCTCAGCCTGATAACTTGCATAATATAAAAGCATTGTTCTTAATGTTTTTACCACCTATTGCCTGAGGCAAAAGACTCTTTCTGTATGATATAGTTATCTGAATGTTATAACCAGCAAGATAGAAAAAAAATCATATAATATTCCAAAATATCATTCTACTAGACTTCACATCATGTTCAGTCTTTCAATTTGACTCTTGCGTTATTAAAATATGCCTTCCACGTTACGTTGACAAATAATTCAGTTTTCAGGGCTCTAAAGGCTGCTTGGGTTTAGAGTTGGCTTCCTTGGTCTTATGACTATATATAGACATCTTAAAATGGGTGTTTCAGTTTACTGGCCATAGCAGGTAAATCATTCTCTACTACATTAATATTTAAGGTTCTCAAAAACGATTGCACTTTAATAAGTGAAGTATCTGATTACTCTAATTATTAATGTTATCTAATTAAAATGCATTTTGGAGCTCCCCATTTCAAAGGATTATAGCAGTACAACTCACTGTTGTTTTTTTTTTCCTTGATAATGTATAGGGAGAAAAAAGCAGACAAATAATAGGCAAAAAAATCCACATTGAAAACCTTAAATTTTTTAACTTTTTGTACAAGTATATTTTTAAAAATATTTTCTTAAAATTTTTCTAAGAGTAGGAATTTAAATTATTTGGAAGTTTTTGTTATCATGAACACTACATATACAGACTTAAAGAGAATCATATTAAAAAATAAATTCATAGGAGCACATATTCCCAGGCAAAGACACATATATAAAATTTCAACAGATAATGCCAAATTATTACTCAAGGGTGGCAATAACCATCTTCCATCAAAGGTCATCTATATCCCAAATTTAACTACTGGCTTTAAAAAGTCTTAAATTTGGGGGCACATAGGTAGCTCAGTTATTAAGCAATTGCCTTCTTCTCAGGTCATGGTACTGGTGTCCTGGGATGGAGCCCGACATCAGGCTCCTTGCTCAGCGGGAAGCCTGCTTCGCCCTCTCCCATTCCCCCTGCTCATGTTCCCTCTGTCAAATAAATAAACAAAATATTTTAAAAAACAAATAAGTCTTAAATTTTTCCAATATAGTTGAAAAATGGTATTTTATTTTAATTTTTCTTTTAATTTTTATATATGTATTGGCTTTTTGCACTTTCATTTTTGAGTTTTCATTTTTATTTTGTTTCTTTTTTTAAAATTTTAAAATATAGTAATCTTTTGCCTATTATTTATATTCTAATCATTTTTCCAATTTATTATATCAATACATTTCATTAATCATTTCTTTAGATATTGTTTTAGATATTGCAACTTTAAGTTGCTCTTTTATTATAGTGACTGTAGATTTTATTTATTTAGTGATTCTGTCTGGTACTCTTTCAAATCTAGCTTCTATTTATAATATTGTGAATTCTAGCAATTTAGGGTCTACTCGTTTTTAACCATGATATTTTGTATCACTGTATTTTCATTTCTCTCTCTCTTTCTTTTTAATGTCTCTGAGGGCATTTAAGCTTAAAAGAATTAAATCTCTTTCAAATTGCTCTATTATATTTAGTTCCTGGGGTGTGGATTTGCCAACTCAGTGATGAATGATCCTAGTTGTAACCAAATGCTCATAATTACTGATAACTGACTCAGTAGCATGGCTTAACCAAACTTTACTATATCTTCAGAAGTTTCCTCCGCACAGACCCCTGATTTTTGGCTTGACTCCAAGCTTCAACAATCGATAGAAGTATAGAACATTCCCCTTAAAAACTCATTCTTAGAACTGGCCAGCCATAGAGAGTATATTTTTCTTAAACAGGTCCAATGATACTGAAAATTCATCTCCTTCTGCTTGCCCATTTCCCTACAAAGTTCCTGCTTACCTCAATTATCCTTTTCTATAAAAGAAAAACCATTTTCTCTTTGATACTGAGGTTAGACTGTTCTTTTTATTTAATTAATCTTTTCAAACAAAGTCCCTCCTTACCAAAGTCTGGATTTGTTTTTTAATTGACCTTTGGCAATAAGTTTCTATATATGCTTTGTGATTGCAGCATGTGAACTCATTAACAACGGTTCTCTGTTCACAGATATGATGGCTTTGTTCAGCTCCCAGCTTTATGAAGTTTTATCAGTTCTGGTTACGACCATGCATGTGTCTGATCTCCATACTAATTTTAAAATCCAAGCCACTAAGCATATACCAGTTAAAATATACTGAACCACTAATGCGACTTTAATTCCAGCTTACCACTATGGCTTTGAGTTCTCTTTTTTGTTAGCTCTTGGATATCCTCCTTTCTTGTTTTTAAGCTTATCTATATATTAAAATTGTTTTTGTACTCAAGATTTCTTTATGCTTGAGGCATCATAAAATATCACTAAATAAGATCATAAAATATCACTTAAATTCATTATAAAGAATAGAATTGTTCTTTTGAAAGTGTGTAAAGTAATGAATTAAATAACATTATGTGGGTGTTAAAATAGTACAACTGCATTGGAAGAGCAAAAAATATAATCCACATTATTGTATTATTAAGTGAAAAAAGTAAGTTAAAGAGTAGTATTTATAACATGATTCCTTTTTGTTAAAATATCTTTTGATGGTATTTGCATAGACATATATCTTGGATGAATACATATGAAACTATTAAGAATAGTTAGCTTCAGGAGGTAGGATTAGAATAGGATTAAGAGCTTTTTTCTCAGAATGCCTTGATTGATGGTCCTTTAGGTGGTTGAATTTTCTTTTCTTTATTTCTTTTCTCTTACATATAATGTATAAGTGGGCAATTGTGTAACTACTTCTAAAAGAAGAATTCATGGGTAATACTGCCTCAATCATAAACTGTAGAAGTATTTTAGTAAACTTTATTTTCAATGTGTGCTCTCTAGAGGACTTTTTAAGTTTTGTATTGTTGAATTGTATTTAAAACATGCATATGTTTTGTGAATAATAATGAATATTTAAGGCACAACCTAGTGATTATAGTCCATAATATTGTATTATACACTTTACAATTACTAGAGGACCAGATTTTAAATGTTCTCACCATAAAAAAGAAATTGTAACTATGTGACTTGATAGAGTTTTTAGCTAATGTTATGGCAGGAATCATACTGCACTATTTAAATGTATCAAATCAACACCATATACCCTGTAACCTTACACAAAGAAATGTGCCAATTATATCTCAATAAAAATAAAATTAACTTAAAAAATGAATATAATTTCTCTTGATTTTATTTTTGTGCAAGAAAACTACATGGTTCAAGATCTTTAAAGAAATCATAAGATTCTGGTCCCCATAGCAATGAGAAATTAAGAGCAAGTTGCCTTAAGGTTGGAGAGACATGTTTAGTTTTGTCTTCTAATTTTAAGTTTTGCTTTATTCTTAAGTAGGCAGGAAAATACTTTTTTATACTTAAATTACCTGTCTTCACTTGTGAAACATTTCTGGCCTCCCAACACTTCCAAATGAAGGAATAAGAAATAGTCTACAATAGTGTAAAACTCCTCAGGTCTTGTGAACAGGCTACTAAACTTTAGTGGTCAACTCATACCAAGCAGAGTGAATGACTGAGATGCATGTAAACACAGGGAGCATTGCCCCCTATCTTCTACAATTATGTAAAAAAAAAAAAAAAGAAAGAAGAAAAAAAAGCGATTATCGGGGCACCTGGGTGGCTCTGTTGGTTAAAGCCTCTGCCTTTGGCTCAGGTCATGATCCCAGGGTTCTGGGATCGAGCCCTACATTAGGCTCTCTGCTCAGCAGGGAGCCTGCTTCCTCTCTCTCTCTCTCTGCCTGCCTCTCTGCCAACTTGTGATCTCTGTCTGCCAAATAAATAAATAAAATCTTAAAAAAAAAAAAAAAGTGCTTATCCCTAACACTCAAGGATGACCATGCACATTCACATTGTGTCATGATAATCAGATCGAGATTCTTACATAACTTACTCCCTCAACACATGCTTCATCTTATTCTCACCACCTATAGGGACTACAAAATTTTATAAACCAGGTGATATCTGAATTGATGTTTCAGGCGTAGTCAAACTTTGCCAGAGGAACTGTAAGTCCTTCTAAGAAAGGAAAGCAACTTGTGCAGATGAAAGATGGAGGAGATGAGATGGAGTCTTTAGGAATACAGAAAATGTGCAAAGTTCCCTGAGGATGGGGAAAGGTATTAGCTTAGACTTTTGGACAATCCAGATGATAAGGAAACATGGGCCAAAAGGTAATCAACCAGCAATGACATGCTAAGAATCTTTGTACTTTCTTCTGAGGGGTACTAGTACTAAGAAGATTAATGTGTAGAAAATGGGTACTAGACATTTTCAAAGTTTCTAATTTGGTGGCCTAGGATAGAAACTAGAAATTTAGTTTTTGAATAACTTTTGTAGGTTGAAAACATCTTTGAAATCTGAACATAATATGATAAATCATTTGATATAAATATTCATATAATAAAACTAAGCTTTAGTTATAAAGACCTTTGTAATATTTACATTTTAAGACCTAAATAAGAACAGTTAATTATGAGTAAATATGGCTAGGACCGTTTAGGAGACAGAAAAGTAAAAATTAATACAACCATTTTCCAACACTCAGTGTGTTTAATAAAAGTCACAATGGGTATAGAAAGTAACTTAATGTACTTTCATGCCTCATATTACTATCTCTAGTTCAATTTAGTGAAGATCTGTATTTGGAAAACACAGATAGTAATTCTGGTACTTCAAAGAAGCAATATAAAATTTCTTAAATTTTACAAAATATGATCCACAAGTTTTTTATTTGCAGAATCAAAAGGTGTTTTAATAAGATTGTGCCAGGATATTATGCTGAATGACATCGACTCTTCTCCGTCTGAGTTTCTTTACTTTCTTCACTTTTGTTACTTCCAAGCAATAGAAAGAAATTGAAAGACATGACCTTTAACATCCCTTTCAACAAAAATGTTTTACTTCCACCAAATATCCAATATGAATTACCTGGGTATATATAAATTCATCATTCGGTGACCATGACATAGAAGGAAAGGAAAATGCAGACAACTAAATAGGAATATGTGATCCAGGAAGGAAGTAATGCACACTGATTTAGAAGAATATACTAAAGACACAAAAAAAACCACTTATGAAGTTAATTACATATTGGCAACATTCTGAACCTAGCATACGCAGATACATACCCAACCTTATTTTATCATATACTACCATGCTAAATACAAATACTAGAAAATGTTAGAAAAATAATATATGGCAATGCAGAGCAGGAGAAGAAAACCCATGAATTCACTGGAAGAGAGGATAGGAAAGCTGTATGATCTAATTACTACACATGGAGTTTAATAAAGTACCTATAAGAGAGAAAGAGGTGTGACCTTGAGCCTAAACAAGGTCAGAAACTAGAACCAAAATCAGTGCTGCCAAACATAATCCAAGACTCATGAGATTACACTAGAGAAAGACTGCATATGGACCTAGGAAAATACCAGAAGTTTGCCCTGGCCTTAATGCTGGAGGTGGGAGAAATGTCCTCTGTGAAAAATTTAATTCCCAAGTTTGTTCCATGTACGATTGAGGGAGACAAGTTTAAGGGTCTGCATGCTATAGGAATTCAGGGAGGAGGAAAATAAACCAAAATCTGGTCCATTAACACTAAAGACAGTGTAGGTTCCCTCCCCCACAACAAAAGTCCAGAGCAGCACTGATTGCTCTAGAGAGAACCCAGGGATTCCAAGAGTAAAAAATAATAAAGCAAACACACCTGACTCTCTTGAGGATGCCTGCATTGTCTAAAATTATAAAAGACACGGACAGTAATCATCCATGAGGGGGTACACCAGAATTAACAAAATTGAGCCATTAGCAACAAAATAATTTATGATGATAAAACAATCTGAGAAAGCCCACAACAATATCTGCATCAAGTATATGAGCAGATGAAAAATGAAATCATAATTAAAGTAAAGGAAAAATATTAAGGGTCAAATTTTTAAAAAGTCATAAACAGAACATAGGAAATTTTAATGTAATTTTAAAAAATTTCTTAGAGAACTTAAGCAAAGTTTAGAACAGAGAGAGATTTCAAAACAACTGGAAGGTAGGTTTAAAGCAAGTGGCTAAAACAAAGCACAGAAAGATGGACAAAAGATTCTGTATTATTTAATTAAGGGCAGTACCACTAGAGCTCTTACATCTAAAAGGCCAATTTTATTTAAAAAAAAAAAAAAAACAAAACCCTAAAGAAAATATAGTAACCTTCCTTTCCAGGCTCATCACCACATGAACAAGTCCAGGGCCACATTTCATATTAGGGCATATATAAATGGTGCCGGAGGAGTTGTGCAATCTATCACATGCATGGTCTTATTCCACTTCCTCCCTCATTTATTATTTCTAACATATATCACCTAGCTTTAATCCACAGGACATTTTATTTTCACAACTACCATTATCAAATTAAGTTAGGTAAAGATTTCAATCCAGCTCCTACAAAATACCTGCTTAGGAATTATCTTAGAACATGCATAGGAATTTTTAGCTATTCTTTTAGATGTTTTATTTCCCACTAAAATTATTTCAGTAAATTACAAGTTAACGTTAAGCTTTCTACTTCACTGATATTGAATCCAAGAAGTATTCATTTGAGAATAACTTGTATATCTTCAGCCAATACTTTCAGTCAAATGCATTGTATTTGTTGTCATATTTTCTTCTTTATAAGAAGATTCCATGAAAGAATCCCTCTTTCTCTCTGTATGCAGTTTCAGGAAATAACAATGTACCCCACCCCAACTCCCAAATAGATATATGCTTTCTTTCGTCAGGCAGTGAACTGTCTGAATTGGGAAAATTAGTTACCTCTTTCTGTCACTCCCGCTATCCTTTAAATCCTTTATTTTCTATTGTGAAAGCTCATTTCCCCACATATTTAATGGAATTCCAGAGATTATAACAATAACACTTCACATTTGATATGATAGAATGATGCTGTCTTCTACTTTCTGCTTCAGTATCATTCGATGAATTTAAACCTTAAAAAAAAAATGTCTTCAGTGTGGTAGGAAAGCACTTCAGTAGGTATGTTACTAATGTCTAGTAGACATCCCAATAAATACACCCTTCCTTATTCTCCAGTGTGGTTTTTATTCAGCATTACTATTCACAGTAAACAACAGACTGGTAAAATAGACAGTACAGGTTTAATGATGAATTAAACTGCATTGCATTGACATTCTCTAAGCCAGTAAGCTCTATATAATTGATTTTCTTTCAGAGGTCAATGTGAAACAGCAGTTTGAAAGTGACATCCCCAAATAAATTCTGATTGTTGACCCTTGCCGTAACTGTCTTTCTGTATATCATTAGCTGAGGCATTAAATCTGTAAGTTTCTTCACCTGTATAACATGGTAAGAATAATGATTTTCTACCAGAGGATTATGAGGGTAATTGTTGACAACACAGCTTTTAAGACATTATAGAATATTGATTCCTAGTATTTTCAGTGCAGATAAAATTAACATATGCCAATTTGATGATCATTATAAATATATTTTATTTCACTGTATATATATATATATATACATATAGTATTATAAATTATATACATTATTGGGGTTCATTTCTAAAATATCAAAGCTTAACTGACTTTAAATGTTAAAAAACCTTTCCGACTGATAGAGAATATATTACAGTATTTTAAATGAAATGCAGCTTTCTTTCATCCATAGGGTTTGCATTTACCCTGTAGTTTCTCTGTTTTTACCAAAAATATAATGGCTTGCACTCACCACATTTTTATGAAGTAAGCATGATTTATATTTTATTGAATATTGAGGTTTTAAAAACTGACAGTATATTTATATTACTCATGACATTATTATTTTAATGGTGTGTATGAAGCTGAAGCTCCATAGCATTTTTTTTCTGGGACAACTGTGTATGTTGAAACAATGAGGAAGTCCAAACAACCTGGAGAGATTTGCTCAGGGAATTAAGAAAGGAAAAGGGAAGATCAAGCTGCAACTTGAGAGTCCCATTTCCTGGCTTCTCCTTAAAGAAGAATAGAGCAGAGGAAGCTGGTTATTTCTCTTAGTTCTAGGGGAAGGAGTGGGCAACTCAAGCAGAAAGGACATATATTGGATAAAGGGAAATGTTCTACTCACTGATTTAAATCTCCTTCAATGACCATTTTTATGACTAGGTTAGACCTGAAGGTACCAGGGTACATGGTCTGGAGTGTGGTGCATGAAAAAATTTCAAGAAAGAAAAAGGAGAGAGTAGCTTCTCCATGAGGTGCTCCAAGAGTGAATATGGTGAAAAGGATATGCAGATGGTGGGACTACAGCCCTATGTGCAGACCCTTTCACTGGGTGAAAGGGAAGGAGGGAGGAGAAAAGAATTCAAGTTGCACCTTGCATTTGCCTATGTCATTCTACCTGGATTTATATTTAAAGGCAAAGGTGAATACCTAAATCCATCACTGAGACTGGGACAAGACTTTTTTTTTTTTAAGATTTATTTATTTATTTATTTGGCAGAGAGAGAGAGATCACAAGTAGGCAGAGAGAGAGAGGAAGAAAAGCAGGCTCCCTGCTGAGCAGAGAGCCCGATGTGGGGCTCAATCCCAGGACCCTGAGATCATGACCTGAGCCAAGACAGTGGCTTAACCCACTGAGCCACCCAGGTGCCCCTAGGGACAAGACTTTTTAACACAGTTATCTTTCATGAATTTTAATACAGTTTTATAATATGGAACACAGATGTATTTTTTTCCAGATTAAAGAGGTAGCAGTGTATCTTTACAAAACTAAAAAAAGTTGTGATTAAGTTATTGCCATTAACATCCCCAACCAAACGATGATGTATCTGGCCATGGAAAGGATAGCTGTTGACACTTTAAATATACCTATGATTCAGCAAAATATAAAATGCAATAGAAGCTAAGTTATATAGCATGACCCGTTAGCCTTATATATGACTAGATCATATAACTCCAGTACAAGAAAATGTGATCCTGGAACCTAGAAATTGTGTCCAGATGGGGTGGCATAAAAGGAATAACATTGGTCATATTTTTGGCAAACATGTAGATCTTTGTATGCTGAGTTCCTCCAGCAATACTCTTTCCCTCTATACACACATATCAGAAAATGTGATAAAAAGCCACATGTCAAGGTTCCATACTCCTTTAACTGCCATGATTTTAGGCTTCTCTAACTTTCTTTAGACTGCTGAAGCAACAAAATTCCAGGTGTGTTTTTAGGAGAAAAAAATTGGGCTCTAGAGAATGTGTGAAACCAACATTATCATTTCTCAGATGAGGCCCTCTAACTTCTAATACTTAAGGAAGGGATTGAACTCATAGTACAAACTATATTCATTTTTGCCAAACTATTCAACATGGGGTATAAGCAACAGTTTTATTAAATTATGAAGTCAAGAGGCACCTGGATGGCTCAGTCATTTAAGCATCTGACCCTTGGTTTTGGCTTAGGTCATGATCTCATGGTCTTGAGATCGAACCCAGTGATGGGCTCCGCACTCAGTGAGGAACCTGCTTAAGATTCTCTCCCTCTCCCTCTGCCCCTCTTAATTTCCATCTGACCAACTTCAAGTTACCAAAATTATACTGTTGTTTATATACCTGTGAGAAATGGGCTACATTTGAGTTATATTATTACCAAATATAAGAGACTGAATTAAATATTTTAGCTGCTAAAGTAAGCCAGTGACAGGTATGTAATACAGATATTTATTATTATCCAATAAAAATCTATTTTAATGAGATTCTTTATTTCATCATTATTGTTTTTCTCTATATTTATACTTCTAAAGATTTATAATTAAGAATAGCTTATATTCTTGTGACCTAAATTTTGCTTTTATCTTACTAGTCCATTCTGAGTTTAAAAAAGTAGTTATTGTAGAAGCCATTTATGTGAATAATTCACACTCTATTATATTAGAGAGGAAATATGTGATGCCAAATACCATTTTTGGAACTTGTTGTGGGAGAAACAGAGAGGAGAATAAATTAACATAATTTTTACATGGCTCAAACTTTGTCAATCAATCATCAGGATAGAACTTAGATGATCTTATCATGAAATACTCTGTTTTCTTCTCTTACCAAGTTCCCTAATGAGGTAATAATTTCCAAAAAGCTCTTCAAACGAGAGATTGTCTTTCCTCTTTTGGCTTACTCCACCCTCTGATATAATTTGAAACATAATATGATAACTAAACCATAATTAATTCTGAGTATTTCATTCCAAAGTTATAGGAAACATGTAATCCTCTCTAACTATGTAAGTCTCAATTGGCTTTTTATGTTTCTTAAATTCAGGGATCCTTTTGGGAGGAAAAACTTTATAGGACTCTCCATGTTCTCCATAGCTTTGAGACAGTTGGCTTTTAATTAAATCTATGGACAACTAGGTCTATTGTCCAGTGTGTGTGTGTGTGTGTGTGTGTGTGTGTGTGTGTGTTTGTACATGGTACAATCCATAGATTTTTTTTCTTGCATATGGATATACAATTGCTCCACCACCACTTGTTAAACAGTATCCTTTCTCCCTTGAAATACCTTAGTATATCTGTCTGAAAATTAGATGTCCAAAGATGTGTGAATCTTTTTCTTGATGTTATTCCATTCAACTGATACCTGTCTTTTTTGATACTACTACTCAAATTAATGCTAAATTTCAAATTTTGCTCTTTTTATAAGTTACTTTGGCAAGTTAGGTTCTTTATGTCTTTATATGAATTTTAGAATTTATTTGTCACTATGCAGAAAGCCTGCTAGATTTTAAGATTTCATTGTATCTCTAGAACAATGTGAAAGGCTTTGACACCATAATGTTTTATATCTTCTGAGTTATGAACAAGACATATCTCTCCAGTTATCTAGACCTTCTTTAATTCCTATCAGCAATGGTGTATTTTTAGAGTAACAGTTTGGTATATTTTTTCAGGTTTTTCTGTGTCTTATAATTTTAATGCTATGTAGATAACATTGCTTTCTCAATTTCTTTTTTATTTTTTTAAGATTTTATTTTTATTTATTTGATAGAGAGGTCACAAGTAGGCAGAGAGAGAGGGGGAAGCAGGCTCCCTGCTGAGCAGAGAGCCTGAAGCAGGGCTAGATCCCAGGACCCCGGGATCATGACCTGAGCTGAAAGCAGAGGCTTAACCCACTGAGCCACCCAGGCATCCTGCTTTCTCAATTTCAATTTCTAATTCTTTATGTAAAGACATGAAAACAAAGATGATGCTTGTATAGCCATCTTATATCTTAGAAACTAGCTGAACTAATTAGTTTTAGTACCTTTTTTTGTAGATTCCGTTAGATTGCTACACTTCTTTCTTTGTCATTGAATATCTTTAATTTCATGTTTTTAACTTATTATACTGCCTAGAACTCTCAGTACAATGCTGAATAGAGCAGTACAAGTGGACATCCTTTCATTTGTTTCTGATCTTCTAGGAAAATTGTTCAGTGTTTCACCACTACATTGTTATTAAATATAGATTTTTCAGTTTTTACCAGGTAAGATTGTGCTTTTCTATTCCTAGTTTTTGACAGTGGTTATCAAAAAATAATGTTGGAGGGGTGCCTCGGTGGCTCAGTGGGTTGGGCCTCTGCCTTTGGCTCAGGTCATGATCCCAGGACCCTGGGTTCGAGCCCCACATCGGGCTCTCTGCTCAGCGGGGAGCCTGCTTTCCTCTCTCTCTCTCTCTCTCTCTCTGCATGCCTCTCCATCTACTTGTGATTTCTCTCTGTCAAATAAATAAATAAAATCTTTAAAAAAAAAATAATGTTGAATTTCATCCACTGAGTTTTCCTACAACCCCTGAGATAATTATGAGTTTTGATTTTAGCTTTTTAAAAATATGGTAAATTACATTAATTTTTGAATGCTAAACCAAACTTGGCATTCCTAAAATAAACTTTCCTGAATCATGATATAATATAATTTTTACAAATTGTTGGACTTAATTTGATTTTCAAAAATTCCTTTTTTTTTTTTGCATCTACGTTCATGAGGGATATTGATCTAAAGATTGACCATTTTGGTAATTTTTTTTTTGGTTCAGAGTGTTCAAATTTTCTTAATTATGTTCAGTTAGCCAACACACAGTGTTCAAATTTTCGATATTCTTGCTGATTTTCTATTTTCTCCATCAATTATTGAATGATGAATCCTGAAATTTTTTTTTTAATTTTTTATTTTTTATAAACATATATTTTTATCCCCAGGGGTACAGGTCTGTGAATCACCAGGTTTACATACTTCACAGCACTCACCAAAGCACATACCCTCCCCAATTGTCCATAATCCCACCCCCTTCTCCCAACCCCCCTCCCCCCAGCAACCCTCAGTTTGTTTTGTGAGATTAAGAGTCACATATGGTTTGTCTCCCTCCCAATTCCATCTTGTTTTGACTGTGATTATAGATTTATCTATTTCTCCATATAATTTAATGAGGTTTTGTTTCACTTATTTGAAGCTCTGTTATGAGGTGCTAACTTCTCTTGATCAATCAACCACTTTTTTTTTTTTTTAAACATGAAATCACCTACTTTGTCCCTGGTGATATTCTGGATGATATTAATAAAGATATTCCAGACTTCTTTTGACTGTTGGCATGGCATATTTTTTACACCTTTAATAATTAATATTTTCATGTTTATATTTACAGTGATTTCTTATAAGCAGCACATAATTAGATGTTGTATTTCTATCCCATCTGATAATATGTATCTTCCAATTGTAGTGTTTAGAATATTTTTAACTTAATATGAATATTGATATGTTTTACTTTAAGTCTATCACCTTGTTAGATTTTTTATTTAATCCATCTCTTTCTTTTTCTACTCCCTTTTTTCTTCTTGCTTTTGTTTTTATTATAATATTGTTACTTCATTTTATCTATATTTTTGGCTTATTACTTAAAAATTCATTTTTATATCTTTACTTCATTTCCCTAAGTTTATAAAAATAATATTTTTATTTATTACTGTATACCTACAAATGGTATTATACTATTTTCCATACAGTATAAAATACCAGGTATTTATAAAAATTAGTTTGGAATTACTTTTTTATGTGAAGCCCAGTTTTTCTAGTTGTAATACCAAAAAGCTAAGGGAATGGAAATGTCACCTGTAGTATAATGTTATGTTTAAAATTTTCACCAACAGCAAAGTCTTAAAATTCTAACACTCATTTTTTAAAAAAACTACTTACAGGTTATTTCTCAAGGCAGGGAACAGTTTCCATGGGAATAGAATCAAGTACGTTCAACAAGAGGTTTCAGGAATCTGTTAAATTTCAATGCCTGAAACTTAGCACTCCTCTAATAACATAATCTAATTACTAAGTGCTAAATTCAGCAACAATTTCTCAAACATACTCCTAGAGTGGCTGTCATGATTCTCTAAATAGTGACTAGCTGGAAATGAATAATCATAGGGCGGTTTTAAAATTATGCTACCAAAAATTGAGCATTTTTAACCCTGCACAAAACCACCATGTTAAAGAATTCACAACTCAGTTGTATGTTTAAATAAAATACTTTAGGTAGTATCATTCTTCAGTAATGAATATAAAGCAATTGATTTCTCAGTGGCAGCTTAGACATATAAGGTCTGTTATTTGTCATCATAATTTTGGGCTTTTAGGTTTAGGAACCAAATCCTTTATTTATCAAAATGCATACTTATGATCTCCTGATGTGATCAAATTATGATAGAGTAGTAAATTTGTATTTCTACTTTCACTTGACACTGAAGGCATAATTTTCCCCCAGAAATATTTTACTTACCCATATGAACAAATTTTAGTCTCTATTTTATATTCTTTTTGGTGAAAATACATTTAAAAAATTTTATATGCTCCAGCTTAGTAAACTTTATCCAGATGGGCAAAGTAAAGAAAGAATGCACCAATCAGCCCTGTTTCAGTAATAAGAACCTATAACAAGGCATTTGGCTGAATTATCTGTGTGTGTGTGTGTGTGTGTTTAATTTATTTATGTAGTTGAGGTAGAGGAGTGGCAGAGGGAGAGGGTGAGAGAGGCTCCCTGCTGAGCACAGAGCCCCATGCAGGATCCATCCCTCTACCCGGAGATCACGACCTGAACCAAGATCAGAAGTCAAATGTTCAAGCAACTGAGCCACCCAGGAGCCCCAGAATCATCTAGTTATTTATTTATTTATTTATTTATTTATTCATTTTGGTTGAAAACATTTTTCGGGGAATAAATAAATAAACACAACCTTTCATATACTTCTTTAGAGAGAGGCAACAGGTATAAATCAATCTCCCCCTTTACCATTTTGTATTAGATGCCTTGTGTTTCTCTAATGTTCATGGTTCCCTTACAGTACACCTAAATCCAGGACTCAGTTCTGACCATCAATGGTTAGCAAATAAAATGAAGAAGCGGAGGCATATTCAGTGAGTGAGAAAATGTAAACAAATTTAAAATAAATGTTAATTATAAAATGATAAAGTAAATAGATGAGTACCAAAAATAAGCCAACATTAGGAAAAAACTATATCCAAGTCAAATGTCATTTCCTTGGTAAAATCATCTCCAACTTCCCTAGAAGTACTGGGTTATTTAAGAATTCCTTCATAACATCTCTTTGATAATATTAACCTCACTATAATAAACATAAACAGCTGTCTTTTCAGATTAATACTATTTATCTAGTCATAAACATGTTACATAAAAATTACATGTATTCTAACATGAAAAATCTATAAAAAATTAAGAAAGCTAATTTATCCTTTCTACCTCTCTCTTCCTGCCACCCTGTTTCATTATCCTGTGGCAATTGTGTTGTTAATTTCTTATGTATTCTACCAGAACTATCAACATATATACATATACCTGTGCATTTATATTCATTTTTATATCACTAATGCTACCATGCACACTTTTGAGGACTTGTTTTATTTGCCTGGAAATTATACTTTAGAAGAAAATGTAAAGCTTTCTTCTTTTAACACCTGCATAATACTTCATTGTAAATTCATTACTTTAGGGTGAACGTTTAGCATATTTCATTTTTTGTGCAATACACAAATAGAATACAGCCTTAAAATAAATTATTGAACCATTACCATATGTTGTATTTTGAAACAAATGTTTGTAAGAGTATTTATGATCCTACCTGCCATTCCAAAAATGTACCATGCCCATCAAAAAGTGAAGCCTACTTTCTTCCTGGTTGCAAATGGCTGCAACTTTGTAAATGTTTCAAAATATAGAATTTGATTTAAATAATAATGTAGTTTATGTCACTAGGACATAAAATGTGATGAAGCTTTAGTCTGGTTACAACTTCTGGGACACTTAACTCATAGGATGCACTCACCATGCTGCAACAAAATTCTGCAACAAAGATAACCACTCCTAGTTATTCCATCTAAGATCCCTATTTATCACGTATACCCCTTATCAGCCTAAATCCACTATCAGTTGCCAAAAATATGAGAAAGCCTGAAGATAATTTTAGCCCTAGCCTTTGAGCAACCCCAGCTGAATCCACATTGAGTAGAGATAAGATATACTTACTTAGTGCTGCCCAAATTAAAGACTCATGAGTAAGATAAATGTCATTATTAAGTTAGATCATTAAGTTTCAAAGTAAATTTTGACACAGCTATGGTAATCAGAATAGTCATGATGAAGTAACTAGTACTGGATTGTGTCTTTCTGCAATAAAAACTGTAAAATTAGAGGCACATGGGTGGCTCAGTCAGTTAAGGGACTGACTTAAGATTTTAGTTCAGGTCATGATCTCATGGGTCCTGGGACTGAGCCCTGGGGCAGGCTTCACACTCAGCACAGAGTCTGCTGGAGATTCTCTCCTTCTGCCCCTTCCCCCACTCACACGCTCACTCATGCTCTCTCCCTTTCTCTCTCTAAAATAAATAAATATTTAAAAACAATTGTAAAACTAGACAATATAAAGAACAAGAACAAAGTAAAGATAACCTCTTTAATAATTTTCATTTAACATTATATTGGAATTCCTAACCAATGTAACAAGGCAACAGAAGGAAACAAAAATCAACTTGTGCTTATTTTACAATTAATGGTTGTATACAAAAAAAATCTTAGGAACCTCCAAAAAAGTTACTTAAGAAATCAAATCTTTAAAAAAATTAATAATAATTTACATCAGCAGCAAGAATCATAAAATACCTGAGGATGAAGACAGGATTGTATGTGCATTACTTGTTCAGTGACAAATATAAAATATTTCTGCAAAAGATTAAAGTTCTAAATACATAATGGATTTGAAGACTCAGTATTTTTAAGATGACAATATGTCCTAAAATAACCTATAAATATAAAATAATCCCATCAGATCTCCAGTGAACTATTGCAGAGAAATTAAGAACTGAGTCTAAAATCAACTTTAAAATACAAAGATCTATAAGAGAAAAATAATTCTGAAAAGATAAAATCTAGGGGTCTGTTATTATCTGTTTTTTCAAAATTAATTATAAAAATACTCTAATAGCCTGAAAAATGAATGAAAAATGAATCAATGAATAAATCCACAGAATGAATTCACATCCTATTTTCTCAAACCTGTAAATTTTACTTCATTTGGAAAAAGGCTCTTTATAGAGGTGATTAAGGATCCTGAGATGAGGAGCTCATTTTGTATTATTTGGTTGGGCTCTAAATGTCATCACCATTATCCTAATAAGAAAGAAACAGGGAGATTAGACAGACCACAGAAGGAGAAGGCAATAGGACCACAGAGGCAGAGGCCACAAGTCAAGGAGTATTGGGAGCCACTGGAAGCTAAATGAGGCATGGAATGAATTCTCCCCAAAAGACTGCAGATGGAGCATTTCGCTAACACCTAGATACAGGCTCAATAAAACTGGTTTTGGACTTCTCACCTCCAGAACCATGAGAGAATAAATTTTTGTTGTTTTAATCCACCAAATTTATGGTGCTAAAAAATTCTCTTGATCAATCAACTGATTTTTTTTTTCAAAATCATGAAATTACCTTCTTTTATTTTTTAAGATTATATTTACTTATTTGACAGAGAGATCAGGAGTAGGCTGAGAGGCAAGCAGAAAGATGGGGGGAAGCAGGCTCCCTGCCGAGCAGAGCCTGATGTGGGACTCAATCCCAGGACCCTGAGATCAGGACCTGAGCTACAGGCAGAGGCTTAACCCACTGAGCCACCCAGGTGCCCCTGAAATTACGTTCTTGATGCCTGGTGATCTTCATCATTCCAGAGTTTATTTGGAATGATACTAAAAGAGAAACTCAAGACTTCTTTTGACAATTAGAATGGTATATTTTTTACATCCTTTAATTATTAATATTTCATACCTTTATATTTAAGGTAATTTAAAGTAATATCTTATAAGCATCATGTAATTGGGTGCTGTATTTATATCTCATTTGACAATATCTCTCTTCCCTCTAGTATTTTTTCTCTCTCTATCTCCTATAAATAAACAAACAAACAAACAAATAAATAAATAAAAGATTTAGGATAGTGTTATCTATCTGGGAATAGATATTCTGGCCCTAAAAGTCTTATTTCTTCCTTTCTGATATTTATGTCTTTAATATTTGTATACCCTACTATAATGTTAAACAGAAAAAAAGATGATAGTAAACCATTTTTTCTTCCTAATTTTAGGATCAAAGAATTATTTCTCATTGTAATAAAATGTTTGCTCTACAATTTTTGTAAGTATCCATTATCAGATTGTACCATTTTTGTGTTAGCTTACTTATAATTAATTGGTAAATACAAAATTAATCAGGCTATCTCTTCTTCAGTGGACTTAGTTTATGTCTTAAAGGGAAGTTTCCCATTACATCTAAGGTTTTAATTCTGTTGGCTTAATATTCTCATATTTTTATTACCTATTAAGGTCTGTAGGATATGTAATTTCTTATATTATTGATTGGCGTTTTCTTTCTTTAATTAAAGGCTTATCATTTTTGTTAACTTTTCAATGAAGCAGGTTTTAGATTTGTTACTCTGTTATATTTCAGTTTTTTGTTTGTTTTGGCTTTTACCTTTTTATTTTCTTCTTTCTACTTTAGACATACTATGTTCTTTTTATTTCTCTTCCTGTGAGGGACTCTGGTCATTTATTTTAGATCTTTCTTCCTTTCCAATATAAGTTTTTAACCATATACATTTCCCCGTACATGTAACTTAAGTTGCATACCTGCACACACACCAGTAACAGGCTCTCACAAAATTTGTTGGCACCTTCATTATGGACTTTAAGACTCCAGAATTATGAAAAGATAAAGTCTGAGGAGTTTCACGATAGTCTGAGCTAGTCAATGCATATGGTCTTATGTTTTAAAAAGGGGGAAAAAAAAGGATGTTTTATCTGCATTTACTTAATAACCATTTCTACCCTTATTTGATCTGTTTTTTTTTTTTTTTAAGATTTATTTATTTATTTATTGACAGGCAGAGATCACAAGTAGGCAGAGAGGCAGGCAAAGAGAGAGGAGGAAGCAGGCTCCCTGCTGAGCAGAGAGCTTGATGCGGGGCTCGATCCCAAGACCCTGGGATCATGACCTGAGCAGAAGGCAGAGGCTTTAACCCACTGAGCTACCCAGCAGCCCCTACCCTTATTTGATCTTCATTTGACTTCCTCTCTTTTTATGTGGTGCTGGAATGCTTACAGTTCTTTTTAGGATCTGGCCCAGAATAAGTTGGGTAGGTAGAGGTTGAACTTTGTGGAATAAATAAATGGTTTTGTTTACCCCTGGCACCTGTAATGACAGTAAAATTTTTGTTATCAATCTTGGAATAGAACTAACTTCCAGAAGTAATGGAACTCCCTACCATGCCTGTTTACTTCATATTGTGCCAAAGAAGTAAAACTTGAAATGATATTATGACATCATCATGGTATGACAAACTGCCTGGCATCAGATGTGAGTAGAGGAGTACATTACAG